>NC_052035.1:1999258-2206083 GCF_015832195.1 Motacilla alba alba | reverse complement strand
CTGAGACCAGGAACGTCGGGTAGTGGGTTTTGTTTTTCTGGGCAGAAGACTTTCTCTGTACTAGGTCGGCCCTCAACCCTTAGCGTCCGGCTGCCTGCTGGATTTCCACGAATATCAAGATGCCGCCCAGGGACAAGCTGCCACCTGTGCCAACTCGGGCTGCTTTGAGGGTGACCTCGGAGTTCTTCAAACTGAGACCAGGAACGTGGGGTTATGGGTTTTGTTTCCTTGGACAGAAGCCTTTTTCAGTACCAGGTAGTCGCTTGTTCCTTAGGGGTTGGCTGCTGTCTGGATTTCCACGAATATCAAGATGCCGCCCAGGGACAAGCTGCCACCTGTGCCAACTTGGGCTGCTTTGAGAGTGCCCACGGAGCTCTGCAAACTGAGACCAGGAGCGTGGGGTGCTGAGTTTTGTTTTCCCGGGCAGAAGCCTTTGTCGGTACCAGGTAGGCCCTCAGCCGTAAGGGGCCGGTTGCAGGCTGGATTACCCCGAATATCAAGATGCCGCCCAGGGACAAGCTGCCCTCTGTCCGAGCTCGGGCTGCTTTGAGAGTGCCCACGGAACTCTTCAAACTGAAACCAGGAACGTGGGTTGGTGAATTTTGTTTCCCTGGGCAGAAGACTTTCTCTGTACTAGGTCGGCCCTTAGGGGCAGGCTGACTGCTGGATTTCCACGAATATCAAGATGCCGCACAGAGACAAGCTGCCACCTGTGCCAACTCGGGCTGCTTTGAGAGTGTCCACGGAGCTCTGCAAACTGAGACCAGGACCGTGGGGTGCTGAGTTTTGTTTCCCCGGGCAGAAGCTTTTGTCAGTACCAGGTAGGCACTTGGTACTAAAGGGCAGGCAGCCTGCTGGATTTCCATGAATATCAAGATGCTTCCCAGGGACAAGCTGCCACCTGTGCCAAGTCACGCTGCTTTGAGAGTGCCCACGGAACTCTTCCAACTGAGACCAGGAATGTGGGGTGGCGGGTTTTGTTTCCCTGGTCATAAGCCTTTGTCAGTACCAGGTAGGCCCTTGTTCCTTAGGGGCCGTCTGCCTGCTGGATTTCCACGAATATCAAGATGCCGCCCAGGGACAAGCTGCCACCTGTGCCAACTCGGGCTGCTTTGAGAGTGTCCACGGAGCTCTGCAAACTGAGACCAGGACCGTGGGGTGCTGAGTTTTGTTTCCCCGGGCAGAAGCTTTTGTCAGTACCAGGTAGGCACTTGGTACTAAAGGGCAGGCAGCCTGCTGGATTTCCACGAATATCAAGATGCTGCCCAGGGACAAGCTGCCACCTGTGCCAAGTCACGCTGCTTTGAGAGTGCCCACGGAACTCTGCAAACTGAGACCAGGAATGTGGGGTGGCGGGTTTTGTTTCCCTGGTCATAAGCCTTTGTCAGTACCAGGTAGGCCCTCGGCCCTAACGGGCCGGTTGCAGGCTGGATTTCCACGAATAACAAGATGCCGCACAGGGACAAGCTGCCATCTGTGCCAACTCGGGCTCCTTTGAGAGTGCCCACAGAGCTCTGCAAACTGAGACGAGGAACGTCGGGTAGTGGGTTTTGTTTCCCTGGGCAGAAGACTTTCTCTGAACTAGGTCGGCCCTCCGCCCTTAGCGTCCGGCTGCCTGCTGGATTTCCATGAATATCAAGATGCCGCCCAGGGACGAGCTGCCACCTGTGCCAAGTCGTGCTGCTTTGAGAGTGCCCACGGAACTCTGCAAACTGAGACCAGGAATGTGGGGTGGCGGGTTTTGTTTCCTGAGCATAAGCCTTTGTCAGTACCAGGTAGGCCCTTGTTCCTTAGGGGCTGTCTGCCTGCTGGATTTCCACGAAAATCAAGATGCTGCCCAGGGACAAGCTGCCCTCTGTCCCAGCTCGGGCTGCTTTGAGAGTGCCCACGGAACTCTTCAAACTGAGACCAGGAGCGTGGGTTGGTGGGTTTTGTTTCCAGGGCAGAAGCATTTGTCAGTACCATGTAGGCCCTTGGCCTTAAGAAGCCGGTTCCCTGCTGTATTTCCACGAATATCAAGATGCCGCCCAGGGACAAGCTGCCACCTGTGCCAACTTGGGCTGCTTTGAGAGTGCCCACGGAGCTCTGCAAACTGAGACCAGGAGCGTGGGGTGCTGAGTTTTGTTTTCCCGGGCAGAAGCTTTTTTCAGTACCAGGTAGGCACTTGGTACTAAAGGGCAGGCAGCCTGCTGGATTTCCATGAATATCAAGATGCTGCCCAGGGACAAGCTGCCACCTGTGCCAACTCGGGCTGCTTTGAGTGTGCCCACGGAACTCTGCAAACTGAGACCAGGAATGTGGGGTGGCGGGTTTTGTTTCCCTGGGCATAAGCCTTTGTCAGTACCATGTAGGCCCTCGGCCCTAACGGGCCGGTTGCAGGCTGGATTTCCACGAATAACAAGATGCCGCACAGGGACAAGCTGCCACCTGTGCCAACTCGGGCTGCTTTGAGAGTGCCCACGGAGCTCTGCAAACTGAGACCAGGAACGTCGGGTAGTGGGTTTTGTTTTGCTGGGCAGAAGACTTTCTCTGTACTAGGTCGGCCCTCGGCCCTTAGCGTCCGGCTGCCTGCTGGATTTCCACGAATATCAAGATGCCGCCCAGGTACAAGCTGCCACCTGTGCCAACTCGGGCTGCTTTGAGGGTGACCTCGGAGTTCTTCAAACTGAGACCAGGAACGTGGGGTTATGGGTTTTGTTTCCTTGGACAGAAGCCTTTTTCAGTACCAGGTAGTCGCTTGTTCCTTAGGGGTAGGCTGCTGTCTGGATTTCCACGAATATCAAGATGCCGCCCAGGGACAAGCTGCCACCCGTGCCAACTCGGGCTGCTTTGAGAGTGCCCACGGAGCTCTGCAAACTGAGACCAGGAATGTGTGGTGCTGAGTTTTGTTTCCTGGGCAGAAGCCTTTGTCAGTACCAGGTAGGCCCTTGTTCCTTAGGGGCTGTCTGCCTGCTGGATTTCCACGAAAATCAAGAAGCCGCCCAGGGACAAGCCGCCCTCTGTCCCAGCTCGGGCTGCTTTGAGAGTGCCCACGGAACTCTCCAAACTGAGACCAGGAACGGGGGGTGGTGGGTTTTGTTGCACCGGTCAGAAGCCTATGTCAGTACCAGGTAGGCCCTTGGCCTTAAGAAGCCGGTTGCCTGCTGGATTTCCACGAATATCAAGATGCCACCCAGGGACAAGCTGCCACCTGTGCCAACTCAGGCTGCTTTGAGAGTGCCCACGGAGCTCTGGAAACTGAGACCAGGAACGTGGGGTGCTGAGTTTTGTTTTCCCGGGCAGAAGCCTTTGTCAGTACCAGGTAGGCCCTCGGCCCTAAGGGGCCGGTTGCAGGCTGGATTACCCCGAATAACAAGATGCCGCCCAGGGACAAGCTGCCACCTGTGCCACCTCGTGCTGCTTTGAGAGTGCCCACGGAGCGCTGCAAACTGCGACCAGGAACGTGAGTTCGTGAATTTTGTTTCCTTGGGCATAAGTTTTTCTCTGTACTAGGTCGGCCCTCCGCCCTTAGGGGCTGGCTGACTACTGGATTTCCACGAATATCAAGATGCCGCCCAGGGAAAAGCAGCCACCTGTGCCAACTCGTGCTGCTTTGAGGGTGACCACGGAGTTCTTCAAACTGAGACCAGGAACGTGGGGTTATGGGTTTTGTTTCCTTTGTCAGAAGCCTTTTTCAGTACCAGGTAGGCGCTTGTTCCTTAGGGGTAGGCTGCTGTCTGGATTTCCACGAATATCAAGATGCCGCCCAGGGACAAGCTGCCACCTGTGCCAACTTGGGCTGCTTTGAGAGTGCCCACGGAGCTCTGCAAACTGAGACCAGGAGCGTGGGGTGCTGAGTTTTGTTTTCCCGGGCAGAAGCCTTTGTCGGTACCAGGTAGGCCCTCAGCCGTAAGGGGCCGGTTGCAGGCTGGATTACCCCGAATATCAAGATGCCGCCCAGGGACAAGCTGCCCTCTGTCCGAGCTCGGGCTGCTTTGAGAGTGCCCACGGAACTCTTCAAACTGAAACCAGGAACGTGGGTTGGTGAATTTTGTTTCCCTGGGCAGAAGACTTTCTCTGTACTAGGTCGGCCCTCCACCCTTAGGGTCAGGCTGCCTGCTGGATTTCCACGAATATCAAGATGCCGCCCAGGGACAAGCTGCCACCTGTGCCAACTCGGGCTGCTTTGAGAGTGTCCACGGAGCTCTGCAAACTGAGACCAGGAACGTGGGGTGGCTGAGTTTTGTTTCCCCGGGCAGAAGCCTTTGTCAGTACCAGGTAGGCACTTGTTACTAAGGGGCTGTCAGCCTGCTGGATTTCCATGAAAATCAAGATGCTGCCCAGGGACAAGCTGCCACCTGTGCCAAGTCGGGCTGCTTTGAGAGTGCCCACGGAACTCTTCCAACTGAGACCAGGAGCGTGGGGTGGTGGGTTTTGTTTCACCGGGTCATAAGCCTTTGTCAGTACCAGGTAGGCCCTTGTTCCTTAGGGGCTGTCTGCCTGCTGGATTTCCACGAAAATCAAGATACCGCCCAGGGACAAGCTGGCACATGTGCCAACTTGGGCTGCTTTGAGAGTGCCCACGGAGCTCTGCAAACTGAAACCAGGAGCGTGGGGTTGAGGGTTTTGTTTCCTGGGCAGAAGCCTTTGTCGGTACCAGGTAGGCCCTTGTTCCTTAGGGGCCGTCTACAGGCTGGATTACCCCGAATATCAAGATGCCGCCCAGGGACAAGCTGCCCTCTGTCCAAGCTCGGGCTGCTTTGAGAGTGCCCACGGAACTCTTCAAACTGAAACCAGGAACGTGGGTTGGTGAATTTTGTTTCCCTGGGCAGAAGACTTTCTCTGTACTAGGTCGGCCCTTAGGGGCAGGCTGACTGCTGGATTTCCACGAATATCAAGATGCCGCACAGAGACAAGCTGCCACCTGTGCCAACTCGGGCTGCTTTGAGAGTGCCCACGGAGCTCTGCAAACTGAGACCAGGAACGTGGGGTGCTGACTTTTGTTTCCCTGGCAGAAGCTTTTGTCAGTACCAGGTAGGCCCTTGTTCCTAAGGGGCTGGCTGCCTGCTGGATTTCCACGAAAATCAAGATGCTGCCCAGGGACAAGCTGCCACCTGTGCCAACTCACGCTGCTTTGAGAGTGCCCACGGAGCTCTGCAAACTGAAACCAGGAACGTGGGGTTGCGGGTTTTGTTTCCCTGGTCAGAAGCCTTTGTCAGTACCAGGTAGGCCCTTGTTCCTTAGGGGCCGTCTGCCTGCTGGATTTCCACGAATATCAAGATGCCGCCCAGGGACAAGCTGCCACCTGTGCCAACTCGGGCTGCTTTGAGAGTGTCCACGGAGCTCTGCAAACTGAGACCAGGACCGTGGGGTGCTGAGTTTTGTTTCCCCGGGCAGAAGCTTTTGTCAGTACCAGGTAGGCACTTGGTACTAAAGGGCAGGCAGCCTGCTGGATTTCCACGAATATCAAGATGCTGCCCAGGGACAAGCTGCCACCTGTGCCAAGTCACGCTGCTTTGAGAGTGCCCACGGAACTCTGCAAACTGAGACCAGGAATGTGGGGTGGCGGGTTTTGTTTCCCTGGTCATAAGCCTTTGTCAGTACCAGGTAGGCCCTCGGCCCTAACGGGCCGGTTGCAGGCTGGATTTCCACGAATAACAAGATGCCGCACAGGGACAAGCTGCCACCTGTGCCAACTCGGGCTGCTTTGAGAGTGCCCACGGAGCTCTGCAAACTGAGACCAGGAACGTCGGGTAGTGGGTTTTGTTTTTCTGTGCAGAAGACTTTCTCTGTACTAGGTCGGCCCTCAACCCTTAGCATCCGGCTGCCTGCTGGATTTCCACGAATATCAAGATGCCGCCCAGGGACAAGCTGCCACCTGTGCCAACTCGGGCTGCTTTGAGGGTGACCTCGGAGTTCTTCAAACTGAGACCAGGAACGTGGGGTTATGGGTTTTGTTTCCTTGGACAGAAGCCTTTTTCAGTACCAGGTAGTCGCTTGTTCCTTAGGGGTAGGCTGCTGTCTGGATTTCCACGAATATCAAGATGCCGCCCAGGGACAAGCTGCCACCCGTGCCAACTCGGGCTGCTTTGAGAGTGCCCACGGAGCTCTGCAAACTGAGACCAGGAATGTGGGGTGCTGAGTTTTGTTTCCTGGGCAGAAACCTTTGTCAGTACCAGGGAGGCCCTTGTTCCTTAGGGGCTGTCTGCCTGCTGGATTTCCACGAAAATCAAGAAGCCGCCCAGGGACAAGCCGCCCTCTGTCCCAGCTCGGGCTGCTTTGAGAGTGCCCACGGAACTCTTCAAACTGAGACCAGGAACGGGGGGTGGTGGGTTTTGTTTCACCGGGCAGAAGCCTATGTCAGTACCAGGTAGGCCCTTGGCCTTAAGAAGCCGGTTGCCTGCTGGATTTCCACGAATATCAAGATGCCGCCCAGGGACAAGCTGCCACCTGTGCCAACTTGGGCTGCTTTGAGAGTGCCCACGGAGCTCTGGAAACTGAGACCAGGACCGTGGGGTGCTGAGTTTTGTTTTCCTGGGCAGAAGCCTTTGTCAGTACCAGGTAGGCCCTCGGCCCTAAGGGGCCGGTTGCAGGCTGGATTAACCCGAATAACAAGATGCCGCCCAGGGACAAGCTGCCACCTGTGCCAACTCGTGCTGCTTTGAGAGTGCCCACGGAGCGCTGCAAACTGAGACCAGGAACGTGAGTTCGTGAATTTTGTTTCCTTGGGCAGAAGATTTTCTCTGTACTAGGTCGTCCCTCCGCCCTTAGGGGCTGGCTGACTACTGGATTTCCACGAATATCAAGATGCCGCCCAGGGAAAAGCAGCCACCTGTGCCAACTCGGGCTGCTTTGAGAGTGCCCACGGAGTTCTTCAAACTGAGACCAGGAACGTGGGGTTATGGGTTTTGTTTCCTTGGACAGAAGCCTTTTTCAGTACCAGGTAGGCGCTTGTTCCTTAGGGGTAGGCTGCTGTCTGGATTTCCACGAATATCAAGATGCCGCCCAGGGACAAGCTGCCACCTGTGCCAACTTGGGCTGCTTTGAGAGTGCCCACGGAGCTCTGCAAACTGAGACCAGGAGCGTGGGGTGCTGAGTTTTGTTTTCCCGGGCAGAAGCCTTTGTCGGTACCAGGTAGGCCCTCAGCCCTAAGGGGCCGGTTGCAGGCTGGATTACCCCGAATAACAAGATGCCGCCCAGGGACAAGCTGCCCTCTGTCCAAGCTCGGGCTGCTTTGAGAGTGCCCACGGAACTCTTCAAACTGAAACCAGGAACGTGGGTTGGTGAATTTTGTTTCCCTGGGCAGAAGACTTTCTCGGTACTAGGTCGGCCCTTAGGGGCAGGCTGACTGCTGGATTTCCACGAAAATCAAGATGCCGCACAGAGACAAGCTGCCACCTGTGACAACTGGCGCTGCTTTGAGAGTGCCCACGGAGCTCTGCAAACTGAGACCAGGACCGTGGGGTGCTGAGTTTTGTTTCCCTAGGCAGAAGCGTTTGCAGTACCAGGTAGGCCCTTGTTCCTCAGGGGCTGGCTGCCTGCTGGATTTCCACGAAAATCAAGGTGCTGCCCAGGGAAAAGCTGCCACCTGTGCCAACTCGTACGGCTTTGAGAGTGCCCATGAAGCTCTGCAAACTGAAACCAGGAACGTGGGTTTGTGGGTTTTGTTTCCTGGGCAGAAGCATTTGCAGTTCCAGGTAGGCCCTTGTTCCTTAGGGGCCGTCTGCCTGCTGGATTTCCACGAATATCAAGATACTGCCCAGGGACAAGCTGGCACATGTGCCAACTTGGGCTGCTTTGAGAGTGCCCACGGAGCTCTGCAAACTGAAACCAGGAACGTGGGTTTGTGGGTTTTGTTTCCAGGGCAGAAGCCTTTTCAGTACCAGGTAGGCCCTTGTTCCTTAGGGGCCGTCTGCCTGCTGGATTTCCACGAATATCAAGATGCCGCCCAGGGACAAGCTGCCACCTGTGCCAACTCGGGCTGCTTTGAGAGTGTCCACGGAGCTCTGCAAACTGAGACCAGGAAGGTGGGGTTCTGAGTTTTGTTTCCCCGGGCAGAAGTATTTGTCAGTACCAGGTAGGCACTTGGTACTAAAGGGCAGGCAGCCTGCTGGATTTCCATGAATATCAAGATGCTTCCCAGGGACAAGCTGCCACCTGTGCCAACTCGGGCTGCTTTGAGAGTGCCCACTGAACTCTTCCAACTGAGACCAGGAATGTGGGGTGGCGGGTTTTGTTTCCCTGGGCATAAGCCTTTGTCAGTACCAGGTAGGCCCTCGGCCCTAACGGGCCGGTTGCAGGCTGGATTTCCACGAATAACAAGATGCCGCACAGGGACAAGCTGCCATCTGTGCCAACTCGGGCTGCTTTGAGAGTGCCCACAGAGCTCTGCAAACTGAGACGAGGAACGTCGGGTAGTGGGTTTTGTTTCCCTGGGCAGAAGACTTTCTCTGAACTAGGTCGGCCCTCCGCCCTTAGCGTCAGGCTGCCTGCTGGATTTCCATGAATATCAAGATGCCGCCCAGGGACGAGCTGCCACCTGTGCCAAGTCGTGCTGCTTTGAGAGTGCCCACGGAACTCTGCAAACTGAGACCAGGAATGTGGGGTGGCGGGTTTTGTTTCCTGAGCATAAGCCTTTGTCAGTACCAGGTAGGCCCTTGTTCCTTAGGGGCTGTCTGCCTGCTGGATTTCCACGAAAATCAAGATGCTGCCCAGGGACAAGCTGCCCTCTGTCCCAGCTCGGGCTGCTTTGAGAGTGCCCACGGAACTCTTCAAACTGAGACCAGGAGCGTGGGTTGGTGGGTTTTGTTTCCAGGGCAGAAGCATTTGTCAGTACCATGTAGGCCCTTGGCCTTAAGAAGCCGGTTCCCTGCTGGATTTCCACGAAAATTAAGATACCGCCCAGGGACAAGCTGGCACATGTGCCAACTTGGGCTGCTTTGAGAGTGCCCACGGAGCTCTGCAAACTGAAACCAGGAACGTGGGTTTGAGGGTTTTGTTTCCAGGGCAGAAGCCTTTGTCAGTACCAGGTAGGCCCTTGTTCCTTAGGGGCCGTCTACCTGCTGGATTTCCACGAATATCAAGATGCCGCCCAGGGACAAGCTGCCACCTGTGCCAACTCGGGCTGCTTTGAGAGTGTCCACGGAGCTCTGCAAACTGAGACCAGGAACGTGGGGTGCTGAGTTTTGTTTCCCCGGGCAGAAGCTTTTTTCAGTACCAGGTAGGCACTTGGTACTAAAGGGCAGGCAGCCTGCTGGATTTCCATGAATATCAAGATGCTGCCCAGGGACAAGCTGCCACCTGTGCCAACTCGGGCTGCTTTGAGTGTGCCCACGGAACTCTGCAAACTGAGACCCGGAATGTGGGGTGGCGGGTTTTGTTTCCCTGGTCATAAGCCTTTGTCTGTACCAGGTAGGCCCTCGGCCCTAACGGGCCGGTTGCAGGCTGGATTTCCACGAATAACAAGATGCCGCACAGGGACAAGCTGCCACCTGTGCCAACTCGGGCTGCTTTGAGAGTGCCCACGGAGCTCTGCAAACTGAGACCAGGAACGTCGGGTAGTGGGTTTTGTTTTTCTGGGCAGAAGACTTTCTCTGTACTAGGTCGGCCCTCAACCCTTAGCGTCCGGCTGCCTGCTGGATTTCCACGAACATCAAGATGCCGCCCAGGTACAAGCTGCCACCTGTGCCAACTCGGGCTGCTTTGAGAGTGCCCACGGAGCGCTGCAAACTGAGACCAGGAACGTGAGTTCGTGAATTTTGTTTCCTTGGGCAGAAGATTTTCTCTGTACTAGGTCGTCCCTCCGCCCTTAGGGGCTGGCTGACTACTGGATTTCCACGAATATCAAGATGCCGCCCAGGGAAAAGCAGCCACCTGTGCCAACTCGTGCTGCTTTGAGAGTGCCCACGGAGTTCTTCAAACTGAGACCAGGAACGTGGGGTTATGGGTTTTGTTTCCTTGGACAGAAGCCTTTTTCAGTACCAGGTAGTCGCTTGTTCCTTAGGGGTAGGCTGCTGTCTGGATTTCCACGAATATCAAGATGCCGCCCAGGGACAAGCTGCCACCTGTGCCAACTTGGGCTGCTTTGAGAGTGCCCACGGAGCTCTGCAAACTGAGACCAGGAGCGTGGGGTGCTGAGTTTTGTTTTCCCGGGCAGAAGCCTTTGTCGGTACCAGGTAGGCCCTCAGCCCTAAGGGGCCGGTTGCAGGCTGGATTACCCCGAATATCAAGATGCCGCCCAGGGACAAGCTGCCCTCTGTCCAAGCTCGGGCTGCTTTGAGAGTGCCCACGGAACTCTTCAAACTGAAACCAGGAACGTGGGTTGGTGAATTTTGTTTCCCTGGGCAGAAGACTTTCTCTGTACTAGGTCGGCCCTTAGGGGCAGGCTGACTGCTGGATTTCCACGAAAATCAAGATGCCGCACAGAGACAAGCTGCCACCTGTGACAACTGGCGCTGCTTTGAGAGTGCCCACGGAGCTCTGGAAACTGAGACCAGGACCGTGGGGTGCTGAGTTTTGTTTCCCTAGGCAGAAGCGTTTGCAGTACCAGGTAGGCCCTTGTTCCTCAGGGGCTGGCTGCCTGCTGGATTTCCACGAAAATCAAGGTGCTGCCCAGGGAAAAGCTGCCACCTGTGCCAACTCGTACGGCTTTGAGAGTGCCCATGAAGCTCTGCAAACTGAAACCAGGAACGTGGGTTTGTGGGTTTTGTTTCCTGGGCAGAAGCATTTGCAGTTCCAGGTAGGCCCTTGTTCCTTAGGGGCCGTCTGCCTGCTGGATTTCCACGAATATCAAGATACTGCCCAGGGACAAGCTGGCACATGTGCCAACTTGGGCTGCTTTGAGTGTGCCCACGGAGCTCTGCAAACTGAAACCAGGAACGTGGGTTTGTGGGTTTTGTTTCCAGGGCAGAAGCCTTTTCAGTACCAGGTAGGCCCTTGTTCCTTAGGGGCCGTCTGCCTGCTGGATTTCCACGAATATCAAGATGCCGCCCAGGGACAAGCTGCCACCTGTGCCAACTCGGGCTGCTTTGAGAGTGTCCACGGAGCTCTGCAAACTGAGACCAGGAAGGTGGGGTTCTGAGTTTTGTTTCCCCGGGCAGAAGTATTTGTCAGTACCAGGTAGGCACTTGGTACTAAAGGGCAGGCAGCCTGCTGGATTTCCATGAATATCAAGATGCTTCCCAGGGACAAGCTGCCACCTGTGCCAACTCGGGCTGCTTTGAGAGTGCCCACTGAACTCTTCCAACTGAGACCAGGAATGTGGGGTGGCGGGTTTTGTTTCCCTGGGCATAAGCCTTTGTCAGTACCAGGTAGGCCCTCGGCCCTAAGGGGCCGGTTGCAGGCTGGATTTCCACGAATAACAAGATGCCGCACAGGGACAAGCTGCCATCTGTGCCAACTCGGGCTGCTTTGAGAGTGCCCACAGAGCTCTGCAAACTGAGACGAGGAACGTCGGGGAGTGGGTTTTGTTTCCCTGGGCAGAAGACTTTCTCTGAACTAGGTCGGCCCTCCGCCCTTAGCGTCCGGCTGCCTGCTGGATTTCCATGAATATCAAGATGCCGCCCAGGGACAAGCTGCCACCTGTGCCAAGTCGTGCTGCTTTGAGAGTGCCCACGGAGCTCTGCAAACTGAGACTAGGAATGTGGGGTGGCGGGTTTTGTTTCCTGAGCATAAGCCTTTGTCAGTACCAGGTAGGCCCTTGTTCCTTAGGGGCTGTCTGCCTGCTGGATTTCCACGAAAATTAAGATACCGCCCAGGGACAAGCTGGCACATGTGCCAACTTGGGCTGCTTTGAGAGTGCCCACGGAGCTCTGCAAACTGAAACCAGGAACGTGGGTTTGAGGGTTTTGTTTCCAGGGCAGAAGCCTTTGTCAGTACCAGGTAGGCCCTTGTTCCTTAGGGGCCGTCTACCTGCTGGATTTCCACGAATATCAAGATGCCGCCCAGGGACAAGCTGCCACCTGTGCCAACTCGGGCTGCTTTGAGAGTGTCCACGGAGCTCTGCAAACTGAGACCAGGAACGTGGGGTGCTGAGTTTTGTTTCCCCGGGCAGAAGCTTTTTTCAGTACCAGGTAGGCACTTGGTACTAAAGGGCAGGCAGCCTGCTGGATTTCCATGAATATCAAGATGCTGCCCAGGGACAAGCTGCCACCTGTGCCAACTCGGGCTGCTTTGAGTGTGCCCACGGAACTCTGCAAACTGAGACCCGGAATGTGGGGTGGCGGGTTTTGTTTCCCTGGTCATAAACTTTTGTCTGTACCAGGTAGGCCCTCGGCCCTAACGGGCCGGTTGCAGGCTGGATTTCCACGAATAACAAGATGCCGCACAGGGACAAGCTGCCACCTGTGCCAACTCGGGCTGCTTTGAGAGTGCCCACGGAGCTCTGCAAACTGAGACCAGGAACGTCGGGTAGTGGGTTTTGTTTTTCTGGGCAGAAGACTTTCTCTGTACTAGGTCGGCCCTCAACCCTTAGCATCCGGCTGCCTGCTGGATTTCCACGAACATCAAGATGCCGCCCAGGTACAAGCTGCCACCTGTGCCAACTCAGGCTGCTTTGAGGGTGACCTCGGAGTTCTTCAAACTGAGACCAGGAACGTGGGGTTATGGGTTTTGTTTCCTTGGACAGAAGCCTTTTTCAGTACCAGGTAGTCGCTTGTTCCTTAGGGGTAGGCTGCTGTCTGGATTTCCACGAATATCAAGATGCCGCCCAGGGACAAGCTGCCACCTGTGCCAACTTGGGCTGCTTTGAGAGTGCCCACAGAGCTCTGCAAACTGAGACCAGGAGCGTGGGGTGCTGAGTTTTGTTTTCCCGGGCAGAAGCCTTTGTCGGTACCAGGTAGGCCCTCAGCCGTAAGGGGCCGGTTGCAGGCTGGATTACCCCGAATATCAAGATGCCGCCCAGGGACAAGCTGCCCTCTGTCCAAGCTCGGGCTGCTTTGAGAGTGCCCACGGAACTCTTCAAACTGAAACCAGGAACGTGGGTTGGTGAATTTTGTTTCCCTGGGCAGAAGACTTTCTCTGTACTAGGTCGGCCCTTAGGGGCAGGCTGACTGCTGGATTTCCACGAATATCAAGATGCCGCACAGAGACAAGCTGCCACCTGTGCCAACTCGGGCTGCTTTGAGAGTGTCCACGGAGCTCTGCAAACTGAGACCAGGAACGTGGGGTGCTGACTTTTGTTTCCCCGGGCAGAAGCTTTTGTCAGTACCAGGTAGGCACTTGGTACTAAAGGGCAGGCAGCCTGCTGGATTTCCATGAATATCAAGATGCTGCCCAGGGACAAGCTGCCACCTGTGCCAAGTCACGCTGCTTTGAGAGTGCCCACGGAACTCTTCCAGCTGCGACCAGTAATGTGGGGTGGCGGGTTTTGTTTCCCTGGTCATAAGCCTTTGTCAGTACCAGGTAGGCCCTTGTTCCTTAGGGGCCGTCTGCCTGCTGGATTTCCACGAATATCAAGATGCCGCCCAGGGACAAGCTGCCACCTGTGCCAACTCGGGCTGCTTTGAGAGTGTCCACGGAGCTCTGCAAACTGAGACCAGGACCGTGGGGTGCTGAGTTTTGTTTCCCCGGGCAGAAGCTTTTGTCAGTACCAGGTAGGCACTTGGTACTAAAGGGCAGGCAGCCTGCTGGATTTCCACGAATATCAAGATGCTGCCCAGGGACAAGCTGCCACCTGTGCCAAGTCACGCTGCTTTGAGAGTGCCCACGGAACTCTGCAAACTGAGACCAGGAATGTGGGGTGGCGGGTTTTGTTTCCCTGGTCATAAGCCTTTGTCAGTACCAGGTAGGCCCTCGGCCCTAACGGGCCGGTTGCAGGCTGGATTTCCACGAATAACAAGATGCCGCACAGGGACAAGCTGCCATCTGTGCCAACTCGGGCTCCTTTGAGAGTGCCCACAGAGCTCTGCAAACTGAGACCAGGAACGTCGGGTAGTGGGTTTTGTTTCCCTGGGCAGAAGACTTTCTCTGAACTAGGTCGGCCCTCCGCCCTTAGCGTCCGGCTGCCTGCTGGATTTCCATGAATATCAAGATGCCGCCCAGGGACGAGCTGCCACCTGTGCCAAGTCGTGCTGCTTTGAGAGTGCCCACGGAACTCTTCAAACTGAGACCAGGAACGTGGGGTTGGCCTTAAGAAGCCGGTTCCCTGGGTTTTGTTTCCTGAGCCCATAAGGTCCCGGCAGTTTGTCGGTACCAGGTAGGCCCTTGTTCCTGGATAGGGCCGCCCAGGGACAAGCTGTCTGCCTTGGATTTCAAACGTCCCTGGGCAAGATGCTGCCCAGGGACAAGCTGCCCCCAGGGACAAGCTCTGTCCTGGCGCTGCTTTGAGCCCACGGAGCTCGGAGACTGCTTTTTTGTTCTTCCCAGGGAAAAGCTGAGACCAGGAGCCCATGTGGGTGGGTGGTGGGTTTTACCAGTTTCACCGGGCAGAAGCAGGGACAAGCTTTGTCAGTACCAAACTGTAGTTTTGTTTCCCCCGGGCAGAAGCTTTTGCTGAAGCCGGTTCCCTGCTGTATTTCCACGAATATCAAGATGCCGCCCAGGGACAAGCTGCCACCTGTGCCAACTTGGGCTGCTTTGAGAGTGCCCACGGAGCTCTGCCAACTGAGACCAGGAATAGTTTTGTTTCCCCTGGTCCCAGAATTTCCACCTTTGTCGGTACCAGGTAGGCCCTTAGGGGCTGTGGATTTCTGCTGCTGGATTGCTGCCCCACGAATAACAAGATGCCTTTGTCAGTACCAGCTGCCTGATTTCCACGAAAATCAAGATGCTGCCCAGGGACAAGCTGCCCTCTGTCCCAGCTCGGGCTGCTTTGAGAGTGCCCACGGAACTCTTCAAACTGAGACCAGGAACGTGGGTTGGTGGGTTTTGTTTCACCGGGCAGAAGCATTTGTCAGTACCAGGTAGGCCCTTGGCCTTAAGAAGCCGGTTGACTGCTGGATTTCCACGAATATCAAGATGCCGCCCAGGGACAAGCTGCCACCTGTGCCAACTTGGGCTGCTTTGAGAGTGCCCACGGAGCTCTGCAAACTGAGACCAGGACCGTGGGGTGCTGAGTTTTGTTTTCCTGGGCAGAAGCCTTTGTCAGTACCAGGTAGGCCCTCGGCCCTAAGGGGCCGGCTGCAGGCTGGATTTCCCGAAAATCAAGATGCCGCCCAGGGACAAGCTGCCACCTGTGCCAACTCGTACGCTGCTTTGAGAGTGCCCACGGAGCTCTGCAAACTGAAACCAGGAACGTGGGTTTGTGGGTTTTGTTTCCTGGGCAGAAGCATTTTGCAGTACCAGGTAGGCCCTTGTTCCTTAGGGGCCGGCTGCCTGCTGGATTTCCACGAATATCAAGATGCCGCCCAGGGACAAGCTGCCACCTGTGCCAACTCGGGCTGCTTTGAGAGTGCCCACGGAGCTCTTCAAACTGAGACCAGGAACGTGGGGTGGTGGGTTTTGTTTCCCTGGGCAGAAGCTTTTGTCAGTACCAGGTAGGCACTTGGCCCTAAGGGGCAGGCTGCCTGCTGGATTTCCACGAATATCAAGATGCCGCCCAGGGACAAGCTGCCACCTGTGCCAACTCACGCTGCTTTGAGAGTGCCCACGGAGCTCTGCAAACTGAGACCAGGAACGTGGGGTGCTGGGTTTTGTTTCCCTGGGCAGAAGCCTTTGTCAGTACCAGGTAGGCCCTTGCCCTTAGGGGCCGGCTGCCTGCTGGATTTCCACGAATATCAAGATGCCGCCCAGGGACAAGCTGCCACCTGTGCCAAGTCGGGCTGCTTTGAGAGTGCCCACGGAACTCTGCAAACTGAAACCAGGAACGTGGGTTGGTGAGTTTTGTTTCCTGGGCAGAAGCTTTTGTCAGTACCAGGTAGGCCCTTGTTCCTTAGGGGCAGTCTGCCTGCTGGATTTCCACGAATATCAAGATGCTGCCCAGGGACAAGCTGCCACCTGTGCCAACTCGGCGCTGCTTTGAGAGTGCCCACGGAGCTCTGCAAACTGAGACCAGGAATGTGGGGTGGCGGGTTTTGTTTCCCTAGGCAGAAGCGTTTGTCAGTACCAGGTAGGCCCTTGGTACTAAGGGGCTGGCCGCCTGCTGGATTTCCACGAAAATCAAGATGCCGCCCAGGGACAATTGCTGCCACCTGTGCCAACTCACGGCTTTTGAGAGTGCCCACGGAGCTCTGCAAACTGAAACCAGGAACGTGGGTTTGTGGGTTTTTTTTCCTGGGCAGAAGCCTTTGTCAGTACCAGGTAGGCCCTTGTTCCTTAGGGGCCGTCTGCCTGCTGGATTTCCACGAATATCAAGATGCCGCCCAGGGACAAGCTGCCACCTGTGCCAACTCGGGCTGCTTTGAGAGTGCCCACGGAGCTCTGCAAACTGAGACCAGGAACGTGGGTGGTGGGTTTTGTTTCCCCGGGCAGAAGCCTTTGTCAGTACCAGGTAGGCCCTTGGCCTTAAAGGGCCGGTTGCCTGCTGGATTTCCACGAATATCAAGATGCCGCCCAGGGACAAGCTGCCACCTGTGCCAACTCGGGCTGCTTTGAGAGTGCCCACGGAGCTCTGCAAACTGAGACCAGGAAGGTGGGGTGCTGAGTTTTGTTTTCCTGGGCAGAAGCCTTTGTCAGTACCAGGTAGGCCCTCAGCCCTAACGGGCCGGTTGCACGCTGGATTTCCACGAATATCAAGATGCCGCCCAGGGACAAGCTGCCATCTGTGCCAACTCGGGCTGCTTTGAGAGTGCCCACAGAGCTCTGCAAACTGAGACCAGGAACGTGGGTAGTGGGTTTTGTTTCCCTGGGCAGAAGACTTTCTCTGTACTAGGTCGGCCCTCCGCCCTTAGCGGCCGGCTGCCTGCTGGATTTCCACGAATATCAAGATGCCGCCCAGGGACAAGCTGCCACCTGTGCCAACTCGGGCTGCTTTGAGAGTGCCCACGGAGCTCTGCAAACTGAGACCAGGAATGTGGGGTGGCTGGTTTTGTTTCCTGGGCAGAAGCCTTTGTCAGTACCAGGTAGGCCCTTGTTCCTTAGGGGCTGTCTGCCTGCTGGATTTCCACGAAAATCAAGATGCCGCCCAGGGACAAGCTGCCCTCTGTCCCAGCTCGGGCTGCTTTGAGAGTGCCCACGGAACTCTTCAAACTGAAACCAGGAACGTGGGTTGGTGGGTTTTGTTTCACCGGGCAGAAGCCTTTGTCAGTACCAGGTAGGCCCTTGGCCTTAAGAAGCCGGTTGCCCTGCTGGATTTCCACGAATATCAAGATGCCGCCCAGGGACAAGCTGCCACCTGTGCCAACTCGGGCTGCTTTGAGAGTGCCCACGGAACTCTTCAAACTGAGACCAGGAACGTGGGTTGGTGAATTTTGTTTCCCTGGGCAGAAGACTTTCTCGGTACTAGGTCGGCCCTTAGGGGCAGGCTGACTGCTGGATTTCCACGAAAATCAAGATGCCGCCCAGGGACAAGCTGGCACATGTGCCAACTTGGGCTGCTTTGAGAGTGCCCATGGAGCTCTGCAGACTGAAACCAGGAACGTGGGTTTGTGGGTTTTTTTTCCAGGGCAGAAGCCTTTGTCAGTACCAGGTAGGCCCTTGTTCCTCAGAGGCTGGCTGCCTGCTGGATTTCCACGAAAATCAAGGTGCTGCCCAGGGAAAAGCTGCCACCTGTGCCAACTCGGGCTGCTTTGAGAGTGTCCACGGAGCTCTGCAAACTGAGACCAGGAACGTGGGGTGCTGAGTTTTGTTTCCCCGGGCAGAAGCTTTTGTCAGTACCAGGTAGGCACTTGGTACTAAAGGGCAGGCAGCCTGCTGAATTTCCATGAATATCAAGATGCTTCCCAGGGACAAGCTGCCACCTGTGCCAAGTCACGCTGCTTTGAGAGTGCCCACTGAACTCTTCCAACTGAGACCAGGAACGTAGGGTGGCGGGTTTTGTTTCCCTGGGCATAAGCCTTTGTCAGTACCAGGTAGGCCCTCGGCCCTAACGGGCCGGTTGCAGGCTGGATTTCCACGAATAACAAGATGCCGCACAGGGACAAGCTGCCACCTGTGCCAACTCGGGCTGCTTTGAGAGTGCCCACGGAACTCTGCAAACTGAGACCAGGAATGTGGGGTGGCGGGTTTTGTTTCCTGAGCATAAACCTTTGTCAGTACCAGGTAGGCCCTTGTTCCTTAGGGGCTGTCTGCCTGCTGGATTTCCACGAAAATCAAGATACCGCCCAGGGACAAGCTGGCACATGTGCCAACTTGGGCTGCTTTGAGAGTGCCCACGGAGCTCTGCAAACTGAAACCAGGAACGTGGGTTTGTGGGTTTTGTTTCCAGGGCAGAAGCCTTTGTCAGTACCAGGTAGGCCCTTGATCCTTAGGGGCCGTCTGCCTGCTGGATTTCCACGAATATCAAGATGCCGCCCAGGGACAAGCTGCCACCTGTGCCAACTCGGGCTGCTTTGAGAGTGCCCACGGATCTCTTCAAACTGAGACCAGGAATGTGGGTGCTGAGTTTTGTTTCCCCGGGCAGAAGCCTTTGTCAGTACCAGGTGGGCCCTTGGCCCTAAGAAGCTGGCAGGCACCAGGATTGCCTCGAAAATCAAGGTGCCGCCCAGGGACAATCTGGCACATGTGCCAACTTGGGCTGGCTTGAGTGTGCCCATGGAGCTCTGCAAACTGAAACCAGGAACGTGGGTTTGTGGGTTTTGTTTCCAGGGCAGAAGCCTTTGTCAGTACCAGGTAGGCCCTTGTTCCTTTGGGGCTGTCTGCCTGCTGGATTTCCACGAATATCAAGATGCCGCCCAGGGACAAGCTGCCACCTGTGCCGACTCGGGCTGCTTTGAGAGTGTCCACGGAGCTCTGCAAACTGAGACCAGGAATGTGGGGTGGCAGGTTTTGTTTCCCTGGTCATAAGCCTTTGTCAGTACCAGGTAGGCCCTCGGCCCTTAACGGGCCGGTTGCAGGCTGGATTTCCACGAATATCAAGATGCCGCCCAGGGACAAGCTGCCACCTGTGCCAACTCGGGCTGCTTTGAGAGTGCCCACGGAGCTCTGCAAACTGAGACCAGGAACGTCGGGTAGTGGGTTTTGTTTTGCTGGGCAGAAGACTTTCTCTGTACTAGGTCGGCCCTCTGCCCTTAGCGTCCGGCTGCCTGCTGGATTTCCACGAATATCAAGATGCCGCCCAGGGACAAGCTGCCACCTGTGCCAACTCGCGCTGCTTTGAGGGTGACCACGGAGCTCTGCAAACTGAGACCAGGAACGTGGGGTGGTGGGTTTTTTTTCACCGGTCAGAAGCCTATATCAGTACCAGGTAGGCCCTTGGCCTTAAGAAGCCGGTTGCCTGCTGGATTTCCACGAATATCAAGATGCCGCCCAGGGACAAGCTGCCACCTGTGCCAACTCGGGCTGCTTTGAGAGTGCCCACGGATCTCTTCAAACTGAAACCAGGAATGTGGGGTGCTCAGTTTTTTTTCCCCGGGCAGAAGCCTTTGTCAGTACCAGGTGGGCCCTTGGCCCTAAGGAGCTGGCCGGCAGCAGGATTGCCACGAAAATCAAGATGCCGCCCAGGGACAATCTGGCACATGTGCCAACTTGGGCTGGCTTGAGAGTGCCCATGGAGCTCTGCAAACTGAAACCAGGAACGTGGGTTTGTGGGTTTTTTTTCCTGAGCAGGAGCCTTTGTCTGTACCAGGTAGGCCCTTGTTCCTTAGGGGCTGTCTGCCTGCTGGATTTCCACGAAAATCAAGATGCTGCCCAGGGACAAGCTGCCCTCTGTACCTGCTCGGGCTGCTTTGAGAGTGCCCACGGAACTCTTCAAACTGAGACCAGGAGCACGGGTTGGTGGGTTTTGTTTCACCGGGCAGAAGCCTTTGTCAGTACCAGGTAGGCCCTTGGCCTTAAGAAGCCGGTTCCCTGCTGTACTTCCACAAATATCAAGATGCCGCGCAGGGACAAGCTGCCACCTGTGCCAATTTGGGCTGCTTTGAGAGTGCCCACGGAGCTCTGCAAACTGAGACCAGGAGCGTGGGGTGCTGAGTTTTGTTTTCCCGGGCAGAAGCCTTTGTCGGTACCAGGTAGGCCCTCAGCCCTAAGGGGCCGGTTGCAGGCTGGATTACCCCGAATATCAAGATGCCGCCCAGGGACAAGCTGCCCTCTGTCCAAGCTCGGGCTGCTTAGAGAGTGCCCACGGAACTCTTCAAACTGAAACCAGGAACGTGGGTTGGTGAATTTTGTTTCCCTGGGCAGAAGACTTTCTCTGTACTAAGTCGGCCCTCGACCCGTAGGGGCAGGCTGACTGCTGGATTTCCACAAATAACAAGATGCCGCACAGAGACAAGCTGCCACCTGTGACAACTGGCGCTGCTTTGAGAGTGCCCACGGAGCTCTGGAAACTGAGACCAGGACAGTGGGGTGCTGTGTTTTGTTTCCTGGGCAGAAGCATTTGCAGTACCAGGTAGGCCCTTGTTCCTTAGGGGCCGTCTGCCTTCTGGATTTCCACGAATATCAAGATACCGCCCAGGGACAAACTGGCACATGTGCCAACTCGGGCTGCTTTGAGAGTGCCCACGGAGCTCTGCAAACTGAAACCAGGAACGTGGGTTTGTGGGTTTTATTTCCAGGGCAGAAGCCTTTGTCAGTAAAGGTAGGCCCTCGTTCCTTAGGGGCCGTCTGCCCGCTGGATTTCCACGAATATCAAGATGCCGCCCAGGGACAAGCTGCCACCTGTGCCAACTCGTGCTGCTTTGAGGGTGACCACGGAACTCTTCAAACTGAGACCAGGAACGTGGGTTGGTGAATTTTTTTTCCCTGGGCAGAAGACATTATCTGTGCTAGGTCGACCCTCGGACCTTAGGGGCAGGCTGACTGCTGGATTTCCACGAATATCAAGGTGCCGCCCAGGGACAAGCTGCCACCTGTGCCAACTCGGGCTGCTTTGAGATTGCCCATGGAGCTCTGCAAACTGAGACCAGGAACGTGGGGTGCTGAGTTTTGTTTCCCTGGGCAGAAGCATTTGCAGTACCAGGTAGGCCCGTGTTCCTTTAAGGCAGGCTGCCTGCTGGATTTCCATGAATATCAAGATGCTGCCCAGGGACAAGATGCCACCTGTGCCAACTCGTGCTGCTTTGAGAGTGCCCACGGAGCTCTGCAAACTGAGACCAGGAACGTCGGGTAGTGGGTATATTTTTGCTGGGCAGAAGACTTTCTCTGAACTACGTCGGCCCTCCGCCCTTAGCGTCCGGCAGCCTGCTGGATTTCCACGAACATAAGATGCCGCCAGGGGACAAGCTGCCACCTGTGCCAACTCGGGCTGCTTTGAGAGTGCCCACGGAGCTCTGCAAACTGAGACCAGGAACGTGGGGTGGCGGGTTTTGTTTCCCTGGACAGAAGCCTTTTTCAGTACCAGGTAGGCGCTTGTTCCTTAGGGGTAGGCTCCTAGCTGGATTTCCACGAATATCAAGATGCTGCCCAGGGACAAGCTGCCCTCTGTCCCAGCTCGGGCTGCTTTGAGATTGCCCACGGAGCTCTGCACACTGAGACCAGGAATGTGGGGTGCTGAGTTTTGTTTCCTGGGCAGAAGCCTTTGTCAATACCAGGTAGTCCCTTGTTCCTTAGGGGCTGTCTGCCTGCTGGATTTCCACGAAAATCAAGATGCCGCCCAGGGACATGCTGCCCTCTGTCCCAGCTCGGGCTGCTTTGAGACTGCCCACGGAACTCTTCAAACTGAGACCTGGAACGGGGGGTGGTGTCTTTTGTTTCACCGGGAAGAAGCCTTTTTCAGTACCAGGTAGGCCCTTGGCCTTAAGAAGCCGGTTGCCTGCTGGATTTCCACGAATATCAAGATGCCGCCCAGGGACAAGCTGCCACCTGTGCCAACTTGGGCTGCTTTGAGAGTGCCCACGGAGCTCTGCAAACTGAGACCAGGAGCGTGGGGTGCTGAGTTTTGTTTTCCCGGGCAGAAGCCTTTGTCAGTACCAGGTAGGCCCTCGGCCCTAAGGGGCCGGTTGCAGGCTGGATTACCCCGAATAACAAGATGCCGCCCAGGGACAAGCTGCCACCTGTGCCAACTCGTGCTGCTTTGAGAGTGCCCACGGAGCGCTGCAAACTGAGACCAGGAACGTGAGTTCGTGAATTTTGTTTCCTTGGGCAGAAGATTTTCCCTGTACTAGGTCGGCCCTCCGCCCTTAGGTGCTGGCTGACTACTGGATTTCCACGAATATCAAGATGTCGCCCAGGGAAAAGCAGCCACCTGTGCCAACTCGCGCTGCTTTGAGTGTGCCCACGGAGTTCTTAAAACTGAGACCAGGAACGTGGGGTGCTCGGTTTTGTTTCCCTGGGCAGAAGCCTTTGTCAGTACCAGGTGGGCCCTTGGCCCTAAGAAGCTGGCAGCCAGCAGGATTGCCACGAAAATCAAGGTGCCGCCCAGGGACAATCTGGCACATGTGCCAACTTGGGCTGGCTTGAGTGTGCCCATGGAGCTCTGCAAACTGAAACCAGGAACGTGGGTTTGTGGGTTTTGTTTTCCCGGGCAGAAGCCTTTGTCAGTACCAGGTAGGCCCTTGGCCTTAAGAAGCCGGTTGCCTGCTGTACTTCCACAAATATCAAGATGCCGCGCAGGGACAAGCTGCCACCTGTGCCAATTTGGGCTGCTTTGAGAGTGCCCACGGAGCTCTGCAAACTGAGACCAGGAGCGTGGGGTGCTGAGTTTTGTTTTCCCGGGCAGAAGCCTTTGTCGGTACCAGGTAGGCCCTCAGCCCTAAGGGGCCGGTTGCAGGCTGGATTACCCCGAATATCAAGATGCCGCCCAGGGACAAGCTGCCCTCTGTCCAAGCTCGGGCTGCTTAGAGAGTGCCCACGGAACTCTTCAAACTGAAACCAGGAACGTGGGTTGGTGAATTTTGTTTCCCTGGGCAGAAGACTTTCTCTGTACTAAGTCGGCCCTCGACCCGTAGGGGCAGGCTGACTGCTGGATTTCCACAAATAACAAGATGCCGCACAGAGACAAGCTGCCACCTGTGACAACTGGCGCTGCTTTGAGAGTGCCCACGGAGCTCTGGAAACTGAGACCAGGACAGTGGGGTGCTGTGTTTTGTTTCCTGGGCAGAAGCATTTGCAGTACCAGGTAGGCCCTTGTTCCTTAGGGGCCGTCTGCCTTCTGGATTTCCACGAATATCAAGATACCGCCCAGGGACAAACTGGCACATGTGCCAACTCGGGCTGCTTTGAGAGTGCCCACGGAGCTCTGCAAACTGAAACCAGGAACGTGGGTTTGTGGGTTTTATTTCCAGGGCAGAAGCCTTTGTCAGTAAAGGTAGGCCCTCGTTCCTTAGGGGCCGTCTGCCCGCTGGATTTCCACGAATATCAAGATGCCGCCCAGGGACAAGCTGCCACCTGTGCCAACTCGTGCTGCTTTGAGGGTGACCACGGAACTCTTCAAACTGAGACCAGGAACGTGGGTTGGTGAATTTTTTTTCCCTGGGCAGAAGACATTATCTGTGCTAGGTCGACCCTCGGACCTTAGGGGCAGGCTGACTGCTGGATTTCCACGAATATCAAGGTGCCGCCCAGGGACAAGCTGCCACCTGTGCCAACTCGGGCTGCTTTGAGATTGCCCATGGAGCTCTGCAAACTGAGACCAGGAACGTGGGGTGCTGAGTTTTGTTTCCCTGGGCAGAAGCATTTGCAGTACCAGGTAGGCCCGTGTTCCTTTAAGGCAGGCTGCCTGCTGGATTTCCATGAATATCAAGATGCTGCCCAGGGACAAGATGCCACCTGTGCCAACTCGTGCTGCTTTGAGAGTGCCCACGGAGCTCTGCAAACTGAGACCAGGAACGTCGGGTAGTGGGTATATTTTTGCTGGGCAGAAGACTTTCTCTGAACTACGTCGGCCCTCCGCCCTTAGCGTCCGGCAGCCTGCTGGATTTCCACGAACATAAGATGCCGCCAGGGGACAAGCTGCCACCTGTGCCAACTCGGGCTGCTTTGAGAGTGCCCACGGAGCTCTGCAAACTGAGACCAGGAACGTGGGGTGGCGGGTTTTGTTTCCCTGGACAGAAGCCTTTTTCAGTACCAGGTAGGCGCTTGTTCCTTAGGGGTAGGCTCCTAGCTGGATTTCCACGAATATCAAGATGCTGCCCAGGGACAAGCTGCCCTCTGTCCCAGCTCGGGCTGCTTTGAGATTGCCCACGGAGCTCTGCACACTGAGACCAGGAATGTGGGGTGCTGAGTTTTGTTTCCTGGGCAGAAGCCTTTGTCAATACCAGGTAGTCCCTTGTTCCTTAGGGGCTGTCTGCCTGCTGGATTTCCACGAAAATCAAGATGCCGCCCAGGGACATGCTGCCCTCTGTCCCAGCTCGGGCTGCTTTGAGACTGCCCACGGAACTCTTCAAACTGAGACCTGGAACGG
Source organism: Motacilla alba alba (assembly GCF_015832195.1). Lineage (NCBI taxonomy): Eukaryota > Metazoa > Chordata > Aves > Passeriformes > Motacillidae > Motacilla > Motacilla alba. Next base: position 2,181,731 of record NC_052035.1, on the reverse strand, counting down.
GGGGTGGTGTCTTTTGTTTCACCGGGAAGAAGCCTTTTTCAGTACCAGGTAGGCCCTTGGCCTTAAGAAGCCGGTTGCCTGCTGGATTTCCACGAATATCAAGATGCCGCCCAGGGACAAGCTGCCACCTGTGCCAACTTGGGCTGCTTTGAGAGTGCCCACGGAGCTCTGCAAACTGAGACCAGGAGCGTGGGGTGCTGAGTTTTGTTTTCCCGGGCAGAAGCCTTTGTCAGTACCAGGTAGGCCCTCGGCCCTAAGGGGCCGGTTGCAGGCTGGATTACCCCGAATAACAAGATGCCGCCCAGGGACAAGCTGCCACCTGTGCCAACTCGTGCTGCTTTGAGAGTGCCCACGGAGCTCTGCAAACTGAGACCAGGAACGTGAGTTCGTGAATTTTGTTTCCTTGGGCAGAAGATTTTCCCTGTACTAGGTCGGCCCTCCGCCCTTAGGTGCTGGCTGACTACTGGATTTCCACGAATATCAAGATGTCACCCAGGGAAAAGCAGCCACCTGTGCCAACTCGCGCTGCTTTGAGAGTGCCCACGGAGTTCTTAAAACTGAGACCAGGAACGTGGGGTGCTCGGTTTTGTTTCCCTGGGCAGAAGCCTTTGTCAGTACCAGGTGGGCCCTTGGCCCTAAGAAGCTGGCAGCCAGCAGGATTGCCACGAAAATCAAGGTGCCGCCCAGGGACAATCTGGCACATGTGCCAACTTGGGCTGGCTTGAGTGTGCCCATGGAGCTCTGCAAACTGAAACCAGGAACGTGGGTTTGTGGGTTTTGTTTTCCCGGGCAGAAGCCTTTTTCAGTACCAGGCAGGCCCTTGTTCCTTAGGGGCCGTCTGCCTGCTGGATTTCCACGAATATCAAGATGCCGCCCAGGGACAAGCTGCCACCTGTGCCAACTCGGGCTGCTTTGAGAGTGTCCACGGAGCTCTGCAAACTGAGACCAGGAACGTGGGGTGCTGAGTTTTGTTTCCCCGGGCAGAAGCTTTTGTCAGTACCAGGAAGGCACTTGGTACTTAAGGTGAGGCAGCCTGCTGGATTTCCATGAATATCAAGATGCTGCCCAGGGACAAGCTGCCACCTGTGCCAAGTCACGCTGCTTTGAGAGTGCCCACGGAACTCTTCCAACTGAGACCAGGAATGTGGGGTGGCGGGTTTTGTTTCCCTGGGCATAAGCCTTTGTCAGTACCAGGTAGGCCCTCGGCCCTTAACGGGCCGGTTTCAGGCTAGATTTCCACCAATATCAAGATGCCCTAAGGCATGAATATCAAGATGCTGCCCAGGGACAAGCTGCCTCCTGTGCCAAGTCGTGTTGCTTTGAGGGTGACCACGGAACTCTTCAAACTGAGACCAGGAACGGGGTGTGGTGGGTTTTGTTTCACCGGTCAGAAGTCTATGTCAGTACCAGGTAGGCCCTTGGCCTTAAGAACCCGGTTGCCTGCTGGATTTCCACGAATATCAAGATGCCGCCCAGGGACAAGCTGTCCCCTGTGCCAACTCGGGCTGCTTTGAGAGTGCCCACGGATCTCTTCAAACTGAAACCAGGAATGTGGGGTGCTGAGTTTTGTTTTCCCGGGCAGAAGCCTTTGTCTGTACCAGGTAGGCCCTCAGCCCTAAGGGGCCGGTTGCAGGCTGGATTACCCCGAATAACAAGATGCCGCCCAGGGACAAGCTGCCCTCTGTCCAAGCTCGGGCTGCTTTGAGAGTGCCCACGGAACTCTTCAAACTGAAACCAGGAACGTGGGTTGGTGAATTTTGTTTCCCTGGGCAGAAGACTTTCTCTGTACTAGGTCGGCCCTCGACACTTGGGGGCAGGCTGACTGCTGGATTTCTACGAATATCAAGATACCGCCCAGGGACAAACTGGCACGTGTGCCAACTCGGGCTGCTTTGAGAGTGCCCACGGAGCTCTACAAACTGAAACCAGGAACGTGGGTTTGTGGGTTTTATTTCCAGGGCAGAAGCCTTTGTCAGTAAAGGTAGGCCATCGTTCCTTAGGGGCCGTCTGCCCGCTGGGTTTCCACGAATATCAAGATGCCACCCAGGGACAAGCTGCCACCTGTGCCAACTCGTGCTGCTTTGAGGGTGACCACGGAACTCTTCAAACTGAGACCAGGAACGTGGGTTGGTGAATTTTTTTTCCCTGGGCAGAAGACATTATCTGTGCTAGGTCGACCCTCGGACCTTACGGGCAGGCTGACTGCTGGATTTCCACGAATATCAAGATGCCGCCCAGGGAAATGCTGCCACCTGTGCCAACTCGGGCTGCTTTGAGATTGCCCACGGAGCTCTGCAAACTGAGACCAGGAACGTGGGGTGCTGAGTTTTCTTTCCCTGGGCAGAAGCATTTGCAGTACCAGGTAGGCCCTTGTTCCTTTAGGGCAGGCAGCCTGCTGGATTTCCATGAATATCAAGATTCTGCCCAGGGACAAGATGCCACCTGTGCCAACTCGGGCTGCTTTGAGAGTGCCCACGGAGCTCTGCAAACTGAGACCAGGAACGTGGGTTTGTGGGTTTTGTTTCCTGGGCAGAAGCATTTGCAGTACCAGGTAGGCCCTTGTTCCTTAGGGGCCGTCTGCCTGCTGGATTTCCATGAATATCAACATGCCGCCCAGGGACAAGCTGCCACCTGTGCCAACTCGGGCTGCTTTGAGATTGCCCACGGAGCTCTGCAAACTGAGACCAGGAACGTGGGGTGCTGAGTTTTGTTTCCCTGGGCAGAAGCATTTGCAGTACCAGGTAGGCCCTTGTTCCTTTAGGGCAGGCAGCCTGCTGGATTACGCCGAATATCAGGATGCCGCCCAGGGACAAGCTGCCACCTGTGCCAACTCGGGCTGCTTTGAGAGTGCCCACGGAGCTCTGCAAACTGAGACCAGGAACGTGGGGTGGTGGGTTTTGTTTCCCTGGACCGAAGCCTTTTTCAGTGCCAGGTAGGCGCTTGTTCCTTAGGGGTAGGCTCCTAGCTGGATTTCCACGAATATCAAGATGCTGCCCAGGGACAGGCTGTTACCTGTGCCAACTCGGGCTGCTTTGAGATTGCCCACGGAGCTCTGCAAACTTAGACCAGGAATGTGGGGTGCTGAGTTTTGTTTCCTGCGCAGATGCCTTTGTCAATACCAGGTAGGCCTTTGTTCCTTAGGGGCTGTCTGCCTGCTGGATTTCCATGAAAATCAAGATGCCGCCCAGGGACATGCTGCCCTCTGTCCCAGCTCGGGCTGCTTTGAGAGTGCCCACGGAGCTCTTCAAACTGAGACCTGGAACGGGGGGTGGTGTCTTTTGTTTCACCGGGAAGAAGCCTTTTTCAGTACCAGGTAGGCCCTTGTTCCTTAGGGGCCGTCTGCCTGCTGGATTTCCACGAATATCATGATGCCGCCCAGGGACAAGCTGCCACCTGTGCCAACTCACGCTGCTTTGAGAGTGCCCATGGAGCTCTGCAAACTGAGACCAGGAACGTGGGTTTGTGTACTTTCCTTTCCCTGGGCAGAAGACTTTTCTGTACTAGGTCGGCCCTCGGCCCTTAGGAGCAGGCTGACTACTGGATTTCCACGAATATCAAGATGCCGCACAGAGACAAGCTGCCACCTGTGACAACTGGCACTGCTTTGAGAGTGCCCACGTAGCTCTGAAAACTGAGACCAGGACCGTGGGGTGCTGAGTTTTGTTTCCCTAGGCAGAAGCCTTTGTCAGTACCAGGTAGGCCCTTGTTCCTTAGGGGCTGTCTGCCTGCTGGATTTCCACGAAAATCAAGATGCCGCCCAGGGACAAGCTGGCACATGTGCCAACTCGGGCTGCTTTGAGAGTGCCCACGGAACTCTGCAAACTTAGACCAGGAACGTCGGGTTGTGGGTTTTGTTTTTCTGGGCAGAAGACTTTCTCTGTATTAGGTCGGCCCTCAACCCTTAGCGTCCGGCTGCCTGCTGGATTTCCACGAATATCAAGATGCCGCCCAGGTACAAGCTCCCACCAGTGCCAACTCGGGCTGCTTTGAGGGTGACCTCGGAGTTCTTCAAACTGAGACCAGGAACGTGGGGTTATGGGTTTTGTTTCCCTGGACAGAAGCCTTTTTCAGTACCAGGTAGTCGCTTGTTCCTTAGGGGTAGGCTGCTGTCTGGATTTCCACGAATATCAAGATGCCGCCCAGGGACAAGCTGCCACCCGTGCCAACTCGGGCTGCTTTGAGAGTGCCCACGGAGCTCTGCAAACTGAGACCAGGAATGTGGGGTGCTGAGTTTTGTTTCCTGGGCAGAAGCCTTTGTCAGTACCAGGTAGGCCCTTGTTCCTTAGGGGCTGTCTGCCTGCTGGATTTCCACGAAAATCAAGAAGCCGCCCAGGGACAAGCTGCCCTCTGTCCCAGCTCGGGCTGCTTTGAGAGTGCCCACAGAACTCTTCAAACTGAGACCAGGAACGGGGGGTGGTGGGTTTTGTTTCACCGGGCAGAAGCCTATGTCAGTACCAGGTAGGCCCTTGGCCTTAAGAAGCCGGTTGCCTGCTGGATTTCCGCGAATATCAAGAGGCCGCCCAGGGACAAGCTGCCACCTGTGCCAACTTGGGCTGCTTTGAGAGTGCCCACGGAGCTCTGCAAACTGAGACCAGGAGCGTGGGGTGCTGAGTTTTGTTTTCCCGGGCAGAAGCCTTTGTCAGTACCAGGTAGGCCCTCGGCCCTAAGGGGCCGGTTGCAGGCTGGATTACCCCGAATAACAAGATGCCGCCCAGGGACAAGCTGCCACCTGTGCCAACTCGTGCTGCTTTGAGAGTGCCCACGGAGCGCTGCAAACTGAGACCAGGAACGTGAGTTCGTGAATTTTGTTTCCTTGGGCAGAAGATTTTCCCTGTACTAGGTCGGCCCTCCGCCCTTAGGTGCTGGCTGACTACTGGATTTCCACGAATATCAAGATGTCGCCCAGGGAAAAGCAGCCACCTGTGCCAACTCGCGCTGCTTTGAGAGTCCCCACGGAGTTCTTAAAACTGAGACCAGGAACGTGGGGTGCGGTGTTTTGTTTCCCTGGGCAGAAGCCTTTGTCAATACCAGGTAGGCCCCTGTTCCTCAGGGGCTGGCTGCCTGCTAGATTTCCACAAAAATCAAGGTGCTGCCCAGGGAAAAGCTGCCACCTGTGCCAACTCGCGCTGCTTTGAGAGTGCCCACGGAACTCTTCCAACTGAGACCAGGAATGTGGGGTGGCGGGTTTTGTTTCCCTGGGCATAAGCCTTTGTCAGTACCAGGTAGGCCCTCGGCCCTAACGGGCCGGTTGCAGGCTGGATTTCCACGAATAACAAGATGCCGCACAGGGACAAGCTGCCACCTGTGCCAACTCACGCGGCTTTGAGAGTGCCCACGGAGCTCTACAAACTGAAACCAGGAACGTGGGTTTGTGGGTTTTATTTCCAGGGCAGAAGCCTTTGTCAGTAAAGGTAGGCCGTCGTTCCTTAGGGGCCGTCTGCCCGCTGGATTTCCACGAATATCAAGATGCCGCCCAGGGACAAGCTGCCACCTGTGCCAACTCGGGCTGCTTTGAGAGTGCCCACGGAGCTCTGCAAACTGAGACCAGGAACGTGGGGTGCTGAGTTTTGTTTCCCTGGGCAGAAGCCTTTGTCATTACCAGGTAGGCCCTTGTTCCTTTAGGGCAGGCAGCCTGCTGGATTTCCATGAATATCAAGATGCTGCCCAGGGACAAGATGCCACCTGTGCCAACTCGGGCTGCTTTGAGAGTGCCCACGGAGCTCTGACAACTGAGACCAGGAACGTGGGTTTGTGGGTTTTGTTTCCTGGGCAGAAGCATTTGCAGTACCAGGAGGGTCCTTGTTCCTTAGGGGCCGTCTGCCTGCTGGATTTCCATGAATATCAACACGCCGCCCAGGGACAAGCTGCCACCTGTGCCAACTCGGGCTGCTTTGAGATTGCCCACGGAGCTCTGCAAACTGAGACCTGGAACGTGGGGTGCTGAGTTTTGTTTCCCTGGGCAGAAGCATTTGCAGTACCAGGTAGGCCCTTGTTCCTTTAGGGCAGGCAGCCTGCTGGATTACCCCGAATATCAGGATGCCGCCCAGGGACAAGCTGCCACCTGTGCCAACTCGTGCTGCTTTGAGAGTGCCCACGGAGCTCTGCAAACTGAGACCAGGAACGTGGGGTGGTGGGTTTTGTTTCCCTGGACAGAAGCCTTTTTCAGTGCCAGGTAGGCGCTTGTTCCTTAGGGGTAGGCTCCTAGCTGGATTTCCACGAATATCAAGATGCTGCCCAGGGACAGGCTGTTACCTGTGCCAACTCGGGCTGCTTTGAGATTGCCCACGGAGCTCTGCACACTGAGACCAGGAATGTGGGGTGCTGAGTTTTGTTTCCTGCGCAGAAGCCTTTGTCAATACCAGGTAGGCCTTTGTTCCTTAGGGGCTGTCTGCCTGCTGGATTTCCACGAAAATCAAGATGCCGCCCAGGGACAAGCTGCCACCTGTGCCAACTCGTGCTGCTTTGAGAGTGCCCACGGAACTCTTCAAACTGAGACCTGGAACGGGGGGTGGTTTGTTTTGTTTCACCAGGAAGAAGCCTTTTTCAGTACCAGGTAGGCCCTTGTTCCTTAGGGGCCGTCTGCCTGCTGGATTTCCACGAATATCAAGATGCCGCCCAGGGACAAGCTGCCACCTGTGCCAACTCACGCTGCTTTGAGAGTGCCCATGGAGCTCTGCAAACTGAGACCAGGAACGTGGGTTTGTGTACTTTCCTTTCCCTGGGCAGAAGACTTTTCTCTACTAGGTCTGCCCTCGGCCCTTAGGGGCAGGCTGACTACTGGATTTCCACGAATATCAAGATGCCGCCCAGAGACAAGCTGCCACCTGTGACAACTGGCACTGCTTTGAGAGTGCCCACAGAGCTCTGAAAACTGAGACCAGGACCGTGGGGTGCTGAGTTTTGTTTCCCTAGGCAGAAGCCTTTGTCAGTACCAGGTAGGCCCTTGTTCCTTAGGGGCTGTCTGCCTGCTGGATTTCCACGAAAATCAAGATGCCGCCCAGGGACAAGCTGGCACATGTGCCAACTCGGGCTGCTTTGAGAGTGCCCATGGAGCTCTGCAAACTGTGACCAGGAACGTGGGTTTGTGGGTTTTGTTTCCAGGGCAGAAGCCTTTGTCAGTACCAGGTAGGCCCTTGTTCCTTAGGGGCCGGATGCCTGCTGGATTTCCACGAATATCAAGATGCCGCCCAGGGAAATGCTGCCACCTGTGCCAACTCGGGCTGCTTTGAGAGTGCCCACGGAGCTCTGCAAACTGAGACCAGGAACGTTTTGGGGTGCTGAGTACCAGGTTTGTTTCAGGCCTATCAAGATGGCAGAAGCCTTTGTCAGTACCAGGTAGGGGTTTTGTTTTGCCCTTGTTCCTTTAGGGCAGGCAGCCTGCTGGATTTCCATGAATATCAAGATGCTGCCCAGGGACAAGATGCCACCTGTGCCAACTCGGGCTGCTTTGAGAGTGCCCACGGAGCTCTGACAACTGAGACCAGGAACGTGGGTTTGTGGGTTTTGTTTCCTGGGCAGAAGCATTTGCAGTACCAGGAGGGTTCCTTGTTCCTTAGAATATCAACATGGGCCGTCTGCCTGCTGGATTTCCATGAATATCAACTGCTGGATTTCCACGAATATCAAGATGCCGCCCAGGGACAAGCTGCCACCTGTGCCAACTCGGGCTGCTTTGAGATTGCCCACGGAGCTCTGCAAACTGAGACCTGGAACGTGGGGTGCTGAGTTTTGTTTCCCTGGGCAGAAGCATTTGCAGTACCAGGTAGGCCCTTGTTCCTTTAGGGCAGGCAGCCTGCTGGATTACCCCGAATATCAGGATGCCGCCCAGGGACAAGCTGCCACCTGTGCCAACTCGTGCTGCTTTGAGAGTGCCCACGGAGCTCTGCAAACTGAGACCAGGAACGTGGGGTGGTGGGTTTTGTTTCCCTGGACAGAAGCCTTTTTCAGTGCCAGGTAGGCGCTTGTTCCTTAGGGGTAGGCTCCTAGCTGGATTTCCACGAATATCAAGATGCTGCCCAGGGACAGGCTGTTACCTGTGCCAACTCGGGCTGCTTTGAGATTGCCCACGGAGCTCTGCACACTGAGACCAGGAATGTGGGGTGCTGAGTTTTGTTTCCTGCGCAGAAGCCTTTGTCAATACCAGGTAGGCCTTTGTTCCTTAGGGGCTGTCTGCCTGCTGGATTTCCACGAAAATCAAGATGCCGCCCAGGGACAAGCTGCCACCTGTGCCAACTCGTGCTGCTTTGAGAGTGCCCACGGAACTCTTCAAACTGAGACCTGGAACGGGGGGTGGTTTGTTTTGTTTCACCGGGAAGAAGCCTTTTTCAGTACCAGGTAGGCCCTTGTTCCTTAGGGGCCGTCTGCCTGCTGGATTTCCACGAATATCAAGATGCCGCCCAGGGACAAGCTGCCACCTGTGCCAACTCACGCTGCTTTGAGAGTGCCCATGGAGCTCTGCAAACTGAGACCAGGAACGTGGGTTTGTGTACTTTCCTTTCCCTGGGCAGAAGACTTTTCTGTACTAGGTCTGCCCTCGGCCCTTAGGGGCAGGCTGACTACTGGATTTCCACGAATATCAAGATGCCGCACAGAGACAAGCTGCCACCTGTGACAACTGGCACTGCTTTGAGAGTGCCCACAGAGCTCTGAAAACTGAGACCAGGACCGTGGGGTGCTGAGTTTTGTTTCCCTAGGCAGAAGCCTTTGTCAGTACCAGGTAGGCCCTTGTTCCTTAGGGGCTGTCTGCCTGCTGGATTTCCACGAAAATCAAGATGCCGCCCAGGGACAAGCTGGCACATGTGCCAACTCGGGCTGCTTTGAGAGTGCCCATGGAGCTCTGCAAACTGTGACCAGGAACGTGGGTTTGAGGGTTTTGTTTCCAGGGCAGAAGCCTTTGTCAGTACCAGGTAGGCCCTTGTTCCTTAGGGGCCGGATGCCTGCTGGATTTCCACGAATATCAAGATGCCGCCCAGGGACAAGCTGCCCCCTGTGCCAACTCGGGCTGCTTTGAGAGTGTCCACGGAGCTCTGCAAACTGAGACCAGGACCGTGGGGTGCTGAGTTTTGTTTCCCCGGGCAGAAGCTTTTGTCAGTACCAGGTAGGCACTTGGTACTAAAGGGCAGGCTGACTGCTGGATTTCCATGAATATCAAGATGCCTCCCAGGGACAAGCTGCCACCTGTGCCAACTCAGGCTGCTTTGAGAGTGCCCATGGAGCTCTTCCAACTGAGACCAGGAATGTGGGGTGGCGGGTTTTGTTTCCCTGGGCATAAGCCTTTCTAAGTACCAGGTAGGCCCGCGGCCCTAACGGGCCGGTTGCAGGCTGGATTTCCACGAATAACAAGATGCCGCACAGGGACAAGCTGCCACCTGTGCCAACTCGGGCTGCTTTGAGAGTGCCCACGGAGCTCTGCAAACTTAGACCAGGAACGTCGGGTTGTGGGTTTCGTTTTTCTGGGCAGAAGACTTTCTCTGTATTAGGTCGGCCCTCAACCCTTAGCGTCCGGCTGCCTGCTGGATTTCCACGAATATCAAGATGCCGCCCAGGTACAAGCTCCCACCAGTGCCAAGTCGGGCTGCTTTGAGGGTGACCTCGGAGTTCTTCAAACTGAGACCAGGAACGTGGGGTTATGGGTTTTGTTTCCCTGGACAGAAGCCTTTTTCAGTACCAGGTAGTCGCTTGTTCCTTAGGGGTAGGCTGCTGTCTGGATTTACACGAATATCAAGATGCCGCCCAGGGACAAGCTGCCACCCGTGCCAACTCGGGCTGCTTTGAGAGTGCCCACGGAGCTCTGCAAACTGAGACCAGGAATGTGGGGTGCTGAGTTTTGTTTCCTGGGCAGAAGCCTTTGTCAGTACCAGGTAGGCCCTTGTTCCTTAGGGGCTGTCTGCCTGCTGGATTTCCACGAAAATCAAGAAGCCGCCCAGGGACAAGCTGCCCTCTGTCCCAGCTCGGGCTGCTTTGAGAGTGCCCACGGAACTCTTCAAACTGAGACCAGGAACGGGGGGTGGAGGGTTTTGTTTCACCGGGCAGAAGCCTATGTCAGTACCAGGTAGGCCCTTGGCCTTAAGAAGCCGGTTGCCAGCTGGATTTCCGCGAATATCAAGAGGCCGCCCAGGGACAAGCTGCCACCTGTGCCAACTTGGGCTGCTTTGAGAGTGCCCACGGAGCTCTGCAAACTGAGACCAGGAGCGTGGGGTGCTGAGTTTTGTTTTCCCGGGCAGAAGCCTTTGTCAGTACCAGGTAGGCCCTCGGCCCTAAGGGGCCGGTTGCAGGCTGGATTACCCCGAATAACAAGATGCCGCCCAGGGACAAGCTGCCACCTGTGCCAACTCGTGCTGCTTTGAGAGTGCCCACGGAGCGCTGCAAACTGAGACCAGGAACGTGAGTTCGTGAATTTTGTTTCCTTGGGCAGAAGATTTTCCCTGTACTAGGTCGGCCCTCCGCCCTTAGGTGCTGGCTGACTACTGGATTTCCACGAATATCAAGATGTCGCCCAGGGAAAAGCAGCCACCTGTGCCAACTCGCGCTGCTTTGAGAGTGACCACGGAGTTCTTCAAACTGAGACCAGGAACGTGGGGTGCGGTGTTTTGTTTCCCTGGGCAGAAGCCTTTGTCAGTACCAGGTAGGCCCCTGTTCCTCAGGGGCTGGCTGCCTGCTAGATTTCCACGAAAATCAAGGTGCTGCCCAGGGAAAAGCTGCCACCTGTGCCAACTGGGGCTGCTTTGAGAGTGCCCACGGAACTCTTCCAACTGAGACCAGGAATGTGGGGTGGCGGGTTTTGTTTCACTGGGCATAAGCTATTGTCAGTACCAGGTAGGCCCTCGGCCCTAACGGGCCGGTTGCAGGCTGGATTTCCACGAATAACAAGATGCCGCACAGGGACAAGCTGCCACCTGTGCCAACTCGGGCTGCTTTGAGAGTGCCCACAGAGCTCTGCAAACTGAGACCAGGAACGTCGGGTAGTGGGTTTTGTTTTTCTGGGCAGAAGACTTTCTCTGTACTAGGTCGGCCCTCAACCCTTACCGTCCGGCTGCCTGCTGGATTTCCACGAATATCAAGATGCCGCCCAGGGACAAGCTGGCACATGTGCCAACTTGGGCTGGCTTGAGTGTGCCCATGGAGCTCTGCAAACTGAAACCAGGAACGTGGGTTTGTGGGTTTTGTTTTCCCGGGCAGAAGCCTTTGTCAGTACCAGGCAGGCCCTTGTTCCTTAGGGGCCGTCTGCCTGCTGGATTTCCACGAATATCAAGATGCCGCCCAGGGACAAGCTGCCACCTGTGCCAACTCGGGCTGCTTTGAGAGTGTCCACGGAGCTCTGCAAACTGAGACCAGGAACATGGGGTGCTGAGTTTTGTTTCCCCGGGCAGAAGCTTTTGTCAGTACCAGGAAGGCACTTGGTACTTAAGGGCAGGCTGCCTGCTGGATTTCCATGAATATCAAGATGCTGCCCAGGGACAAGCTGCCACCTGTGCCAAGTCACACTGCTTTGAGAGTGCCCACGGAACTCTTCCAACTGAGACCAGGAATGTGGGGTGGCGGGTTTTGTTTCCCTGGGCATAAGCCTTTGTCAGTACCAGGTAGGCCCTCGGCCCTTAACGGGCCGGTTTCAGGCTGGATTTCCACCAATATCAAGATGCTGCCCAGGGACAATCTGCCACCTGTGCCAAGTCACGCTGCTTTGAGAGTGCCCACGGACCTCTGCAAACTGAGACCGGGAACGTCGGGTAGTGGGTTTTGTTTTGCTGGGCAGAAGACTTTCTCTGTACTAGGTCGGCCCTCCGCCCTTAGCGTCCGGCTGCCTGCTGGATTTCCACGAAAATCAAGATGCCGCCCAGGGACAAGCTGCCACCTGTGCCAAGTCGTGCTGCTTTGAGGGTGACCACGGAACTCTTCAAACTGAGACCAGGAACGGGGGGTGGTGGGTTTTGTTTCACCGGTCAGAAGCCTATGTCAGTACCAGGTACGCCCTTGGCCTTAAGAACCCGGTTGCCTGCTGGATTTCCACGAATATCAAGATGCCGCCCAGGGACAAGCTGCCACCTGTGCCAACTCGGGCTGCTTTGAGAGTGCCCACGGATCTCTTCAAACTGAAACCAGGAATGTGGGGTGCTGAGTTTTGTTTTCCCGGGCAGAAGCCTTTGTCTGTACCAGGTAGGCCCTCAGCCCTAGGGGGCCGGTTGCAGGCTGGATTACCCCGAATAACAAGATGCCGCCCAGGAACAAGCTACCCTCTGTCCAAGCTCGGGCTGCTTTGAGAGTGCCCACGGAACTCTTCAAACTGAAACCAGGAACGTGGGTTGGTGAATTTTGTTTCCCTGGGCAGAAGACTTTCTCTGTACTAGGTCGGCCCTCGACACTTAGGGGCAGGCTGACTGCTGGATTTCTACGAATATCAAGATACCGCCCAGGGACAAACTGGCACATGTGCCAACTCGGGCTGCTTTGAGAGTGCCCACGGAGCTCTACAAACTGAAACCAGGAACGTGGGTTTGTGGGTTTTATTTCCAGGGCAGAAGCCTTTGTCAGTAAAGGTAGGCCCTCGTTCCTTAGGGGCCGTCTGCCCGCTGGATTTCCACGAATATCAAGATGCCACCCAGGGACAAGCTGCCACCTGTGCCAACTCGTGCTGCTTTGAGGGTGACCACGGAACTCTTCAAACTGAGACCAGGAACGTGGGTTGGTGAATTTTTTTTCCCTGGGCAGAAGACATTATCTGTGCTAGGTCGACCCTCGGACCTTAGGGGCAGGCTGGCTGCTGGATTTCCACGAATATCAAGATGCCGCCCAGGGAAAAGCTGCCACCTGTGCCGACTCGGGCTGCTTTGAGAGTGCCCACGGAGCTCTGCAAACTGAGACCAGGAACGTGGGGTGCTGAGTTTTGTTTCCCTGGGCAGAAGCATTTGCAGTACCAGGTAGGCCCTTGTTCCTTTAGGGCAGGCAGCCTGCTGGATTTCCATGAATATCAAGATGCTGCCCAGGGACAAGATGCCACCTGTGCCAACTCGGGCTGCTTTGAGAGTGCCCACGGAGCTCTGCAAACTGAGACCAGGAACGTGGGTTTGTGGGTTTTGTTTCCTGGGCAGAAGCATTTGCAGTACCAGGTAGGCCCTTGTTCCTTAAAGGCCGTCTGCCTGCTGGATTTCCATGAATATCAACATGCCGCCCAGGGACAAGCTGCCACCTGTGCCAACTCGTGTTGCTTTGAGGGTGACCACGGAACTCTTCAAACTGAGACCAGGAACGTGGGTTGGTGAATTTTTTTTCCCTGCGCAGAAGACATTATCTGTGCTAGGTCGACCCTCGGACCTTAGGCGCAGGCTGACTGCTGGATTTCCACAAATATCAAGATGCCGCCCAGGGACAAGCTGCCACCTGTGCCAACTCGGGCTGCTTTGAGATTGCCCACGGAGCTCTGCAAACTGAGACCAGGAACGTGGGGTGCTGAGTTTTGTTTCCCTGGGCAGAAGCATTTGCAGTACCAGGTAGGCCCTTGTTCCTTTAGGGCAGGCAGCCTGCTGGATTACCCCGAATATCAGGATGCCGCCCAGGGACAAGCTGCCACCTGTGCCAACTCAGGCTGCTTTGAGAGTGCCCACGGAGCTCTGCAAACTGAGACCAGGAACGTCGGGTAGTGGGTTTTGTTTTGCTGGGCAGAAGATTTTCTCTGAACTAGGTCGGCCCTCCGCCCTTAGCGTCCGGCTGCCCGCTGGATTTCCACGAATATAAGATGCCGCCAAGGGACAAGCTGGCACCTGTGCCAACTCGGGCTGCTTTGAGAGTGCCCACGGAGCTCTGCAAACTGAGACCAGGAACGTGGGGTGGTGGGTTTTGTTTCCCTGGACAGAAGCCTTTTTCAGTGCCAGGTAGGCGCTTGTTCCTTAGGGGTAGGCTCCTAGCTGGATTTCCACGAATATCAAGATGCTGCCCAGGGACAGGCTGTTACCTGTGCCAACTCGGGCTGCTTTGAGATTGCCCACAGAGCTCTGCACACTGAGACCAGGAATGTGGGGTGCTGAGTTTTGTTTCCTGCGCAGAAGCCTTTGTCAATACCAGGTAGGCCTTTGTTCCTTAGGGGCTGTCTGCCTGCTGGATTTCCACGAAAATCAAGATGCCGCCCAGGGACAAGCTGCCACCTGTGCCAACTCGTGCTGCTTTGAGAGTGCCCACGGAACTCTTCAAACTGAGACCTGGAACGGGGGGTGGTTTGTTTTGTTTCACCGGGAAGAAGCCCTTTTCAGTACCAGGTAGGCCCTTGTTCCTTAGGGGCCGTCTGCCTGCTGGATTTCCACGAATATCAAGATGCCGCCCAGGGACAAGCTGCCACCTGTGCCAACTGGGGCTGCTTTGAGAGTGCCCATGGAGCTCTGCAAACTGAGACCAGGAACGTGGGTTTGTGTACTTTTCTTTCCCTGGGCAGAAGACTTTTCTGTACTAGGTCTGCCCTCGGCCCTTAGGGGCAGGCTGACTACTGGATTTCCACGAATATCAAGATGCCGCACAGAGACAAGCTGCCACCTGTGACAACTGGCACTGCTTTGAGAGTGCCCACAGAGCTCTGAAAACTGAGACCAGGACCGTGGGGTGCTGAGTTTTGTTTCCCTAGGCAGAAGCCTTTGTCAGTACCAGGTAGGCCCTTGTTCCTTAGGGGCTGTCTGCCTGCTGGATTTCCACGAAAATCAAGATGCCGCCCAGGGACAAGCTGGCACATGTGCCAACTCGGGCTGGCTTGAGTGTGCCCATGGAGCTCTGCAAACTGTGACCAGGAACGTGGGTTTGTGGGTTTTGTTTCCAGGGCAGAAGCCTTTGTCAGTACCAGGTAGGCCCTTGTTCCTTAGGGGCCGGATGCCTGCTGGATTTCCACGAATATCAAGATGCCGCCCAGGGACAAGCTGCCACCTGTGCCAACTCGGGCTGCTTTGAGAGTGTCCACGGAGCTCTGCAAACTGAGACCAGGACCGTGGGGTGCTGAGTTTTGTTTCCCCGGGCAGAAGCTTTTGTCAGTACCAGGTAGGCCCTTGTTCCTTAGGGGCCGTCTGCCAGCTGGATTTCCACGAAAATCAAGATGCCGCCCAGGTACAAGCTCCCACCAGTGCCAACTCGGGCTGCTTTGAGGGTGACCTCGGAGTTCTTCAAACTGAGACCAGGAACGTGGGGTTATGGGTTTTGTTTCCCTGGACAGAAGCCTTTTTCAGTACCAGGTAGTCGCTTGTTCCTTAGGGGTAGGCTGCTGTCTGGATTTCCACGAATATCAAGATGCCGCCCAGGGACAAGCTGCCACCCGTGCCAACTCGGGCTGCTTTGAGAGTGCCCACGGAGCTCTGCAAACTGAGACCAGGAATGTGGGGTGCTGAGTTTTGTTTCCTGGGCAGAAGCCTTTGTCAGTACCAGGTAGGCCCTTGTTCCTTAGGGGCTGTCTGCCTGCTGGATTTCCACGAAAATCAAGAAGCCGCCCAGGGACAAGCTGCCCTCTGTCCCAGCTCGGGCTGCTTTGAGAGTGCCCACGGAACTCTTCAAACTGAGACCAGGAACGGGGGGTGGTGGGTTTTGTTTCACCGGGCAGAAGCCTATGTCAGTACCAGGTAGGCCCTTGGCCTTAAGAAGCCGGTTGCCAGCTGGATTTCCGCGAATATCAAGATGCCGCCCAGGGACAAGCTGCCACCTGTGCCAACTTGGGCTGCTTTGAGAGTGCCCACGGAGCTCTGCAAACTGAGACCAGGAGCGTGGGGTGCTGAGTTTTGTTTTCCCGGGCAGAAGCCTTTGTCAGTACCAGGTAGGCCCTCGGCCCTAAGGGGCCGGTTGCAGGCTGGATTACCCCGAATAACAAGATGCTGCCCAGGGACAAGCTGCCACCTGTGCCAACTCGTGCTGCTTTGAGAGTGCCCACGGAGCGCTGCAAACTGAGACCAGGAACGTGGGGTGCGGTGTTTTGTTTCCCCGGGCAGAAGCCTTTGTCAGTACCAGGTAGGCCCCTGTTCCTCAGGGGCTGGCTGCCTGCTAGATTTCCACGAAAATCAAGGTGCTGCCCAGGGAAAAGCTGCCACCTGTGCCAACTCGCGCTGCTTTGAGAGTGCCCACGGAACTCTTCCAACTGAGACCAGGAATGTGGGGTGGCGGGTTTTGTTTCACTGGGCATAAGCTATTGTCAGTACCAGGTAGGCCCTCGGCCCTAACGGGCCGGTTGCAGGCTGGATTTCCACGAATAACAAGATGCCGCACAGGGACAAGCTGCCACCTGTGCCAACTCGGGCTGCTTTGAGAGTGCCCACGGAGCTCTGCAAACTGAGACCAGGAACGTCGGGTAGTGGGTTTTGTTTTTCTGGGCAGAAGACTTTCTCTGTACTAGGTCGGCCCTCAACCCTTACCGTCCGGCTGCCTGCTGGATTTCCACGAATATCAAGATGCCGCCCAGGGACAAGCTGGCACATGTGCCAACTTGGGCTGGCTTGAGTGTGCCCATGGAGCTCTGCAAACTGAAACCAGGAACGTGGGTTTGTGGGTTTTGTTTCCCCGGGCAGAAGCCTTTGTCAGTACCAGGCAGGCCCTTGTTCCTTAGGGGCCGTCTGCCTGCTGGATTTCCACGAATATCAAGATGCCGCCCAGGGACAAGCTGCCACCTGTGCCAACTCGGGCTGCTTTGAGAGTGTCCACGGAGCTCTGCAAACTGAGACCAGGAACGTGGGGTGCTGAGTTTTGTTTCCCCGGGCAGAAGCTTTTGTCAGTACCAGGAAGGCACTTGGTACTTAAGGGCAGGCTGCCTGCTGGATTTCCATGAATATCAAGATGCTGCCCAGGGACAAGCTGCCACCTGTGCCAAGTCACGCTGCTTTGAGAGTGCCCACGGAACTCTTCCAACTGAGACCAGGAATGTGGGGTGGCGGGTTTTGTTTCCCTGGGCATAAGCCTTTGTCAGTACCAGGTAGGCCCTCGGCCCTTAACGGGCCGGTTTCAGGCTGGATTTCCACCAATATCAAGATGCTGCCCAGGGACAATCTGCCACCTGTGCCAACTCACGCGGCTTTGAGAGTGCCCACGGACCTCTGCAAACTGAGACCGGGAACGTCGGGTAGTGGGTTTTGTTTTGCTGGGCAGAAGACTTTCTCTGTACTAGGTCGGCCCTCCGCCCTTAGCGTCCGGCTGCCTGCTGGATTTCCACGAATATCAAGATGCCGCCCAGGGACAAGCTGCCACCTGTGCCAAGTCGTGCTGCTTTGAGGGTGACCACAGAACTCTTCAAACTGAGACCAGGAACGGGGGGTGGTGGGTTTTGTTTCACCGGTCAGAAGCCTATGTCAGTACCAGGTAGGCCCTTGGCCTTAAGAACCCGGTTGCCTGCTGGATTTCCACGAATATCAAGATGCCGCCCAGGGACAAGCTGCCACCTGTGCCAACTCGGGCTGCTTTGAGAGTGCCCACGGATCTCTTCAAACTGAAACCAGGAATGTGGGGTGTTGAGTTTTGTTTTCCCGGGCAGAAGCCTTTGTCTGTACCAGGTAGGCCCTCAGCCCTAAGGGGCCGGTTGCAGGCTGGATTACCCCGAATAACAAGATGCCGCCCAGGAACAAGCTACCCTCTGTCCAAGCTCGGGCTGCTTTGAGAGTGCCCACGGAGCTCTGCAAACTGAGACCAGGAACGTGGGGTGCTGAGTTTTGTTTCCCTGGGCAGAAGCATTTGCAGTACCAGGTAGGCCCTTGTTCCTTTAGGGCAGGCAGCCTGCTGGATTTCCATGAATATCAAGATGCTGCCCAGGGACAAGATGCCACCTGTGCCAACTCGGGCTGCTTTGAGAGTGCCCACGGAGCTCTGCAAACTGAGACCAGGAACGTGGGTTTGTGGGTTTTGTTTCCTGGGCAGAAGCATTTGCAGTACCAGGTAGGCCCTTGTTCCTTAAAGGCCGTCTGCCTGCTGGATTTCCATGAATATCAACATGCCGCCCAGGGACAAGCTGCCACCTGTGCCAACTCGTGCTGCTTTGAGGGTGACCACGGAACTCTTCAAACTGAGACCAGGAACGTGGGTTGGTGAATTTTTTTTCCCTGCGCAGAAGACATTATCTGTGCTAGGTCGACCCTCGGACCTTAGGCGCAGGCTGACTGCTGGATTTCCACAAATATCAAGATGCCGCCCAGGGACAAGCTGCCACCTGTGCCAACTCGGGCTGCTTTGAGATTGCCCACGGAGCTCTGCAAACTGAGACCAGGAACGTGGGGTGCTGAGTTTTGTTTCCCTGGGCAGAAGCATTTGCAGTACCAGGTAGGCCCTTGTTCCTTTAGGGCAGGCAGCCTGCTGGATTACCCCGAATATCAGGATGCCGCCCAGGGACAAGCTGCCACCTGTGCCAACTCGGGCTGCTTTGAGAGTGCCCACGGAGCTCTGCAAACTGAGACCAGGAACGTCGGGTAGTGGGTTTTGTTTTGCTGGGCAGAAGATTTTCTCTGAACTAGGTCGGCCCTCTGCCCTTAGCGTCCGGCTGCCCGCTGGATTTCCACGAATATAAGATGCCGCCAAGGGACAAGCTGCCACCTGTGCCAACTCGGGCTGCTTTGAGAGTGCCCACGGAGCTCTGCAAACTGAGACCAGGAACGTGGGGTGGTGGGTTTTGTTTCCCTGGACAGAAGCCTTTTTCAGTGCCAGGTAGGCGCTTGTTCCTTAGGGGTAGGCTCCTAGCTGGATTTCCACGAATATCAAGATGCTGCCCAGGGACAGGCTGTTACCTGTGCCAACTCGGGCTGCTTTGAGATTGCCCACGGAGCTCTGCACACTGAGACCAGGAATGTGGGGTGCTGAGTTTTGTTTCCTGCGCAGAAGCCTTTATCAATACCAGGTAGGCCTTTGTTCCTTAGGGGCTGTCTGCCTGCTGGATTTCCACGAAAATCAAGATGCCGCCCAGGGACAAGCTGCCACCTGTGCCAACTCGTGCTGCTTTGAGAGTGCCCACGGAACTCTTCAAACTGAGACCTGGAACGGGGGGTGGTTTGTTTTGTTTCACCGGGAAGAAGCCTTTTTCAGTACCAGGTAGGCCCTTGTTCCTTAGGGGCCGTCTGCCTGCTGGATTTCCACGAATATCAAGATGCCGCCCAGGGACAAGCTGCCACCTGTGCCAACTGGGGCTGCTTTGAGAGTGCCCATGGAGCTCTGCAAACTGAGACCAGGAACGTGGGTTTGTGTACTTTCCTTTCCCTGGGCAGAAGACTTTTCTGTACTAGGTCTGCCCTCGGCCCTTAGGGGCAGGCTGACTACTGGATTTCCACGAATATCAAGATGCCGCACAGAGACAAGCTGCCACCTGTGACAACTGGCACTGCTTTGAGAGTGCCCACAGAGCTCTGAAAACTGAGACCAGGACCGTGGGGTGCTGAGTTTTGTTTCCCTAGGCAGAAGCCTTTGTCAGTACCAGGTAGGCCCTTGTTCCTTAGGGGCTGTCTGCCTGCTGGATTTCCACGAAAATCAAGATGCCGCCCAGGGACAAGCTGGCACATGTGCCAACTCGGGCTGCTTTGAGAGTGCCCATGGAGCTCTGCAAACTGTGACCAGGAACGTGGGTTTGTGGGTTTTGTTTCCAGGGCAGAAGCATTTGTCAGTACCAGGTAGGCCCTTGTTCCTTAGGGGCCGGATGCCTGCTGGATTTCCACGAATATCAAGATGCCGCCCAGGGACAAGCTGCCACCTGTGCCAACTCGGGCTGCTTTGAGAGTGTCCACGGAGCTCTGCAAACTGAGACCAGGACCGTGGGGTGCTGAGTTTTGTTTCCCCGGGCAGAAGCTTTTGTCAGTACCAGGTAGGCACTTGGTACTAAAGGGCAGGCAGCCTGCTGGATTTCCATGAATATCAAGATGCCTCCCAGGGACAAGCTGCCACCTGTGCCAACTCAGGCTGCTTTGAGAGTGCCCATGGAGCTCTGCAAACTGACACCAGGAATGTGGGGTGGCGGGTTTTGTTTCCCTGGGCATAAGCCTTTCTAAGTACCAGGTAGGCCCGCGGCCCTAACGGGCCGGTTGCTGGCTGGATTTCCACGAATAACAAGATGCCGCACAGGGACAAGCTGCCACCTGTGCCAACTCGGGCTGCTTTGAGAGTGCCCACAGAGCTCTGCAAACTGAAACCAGGAACGTGCGTTTGTGGGTTTTGTTTTCCCGGGCAGAAACCTTTGTCAGTACCAGGTAGGCCCTTGTTCCTTAGGGGCCGTCTGCCAGCTGGATTTCCACGAAAATCAAGATGCCGCCCAGGTTCAAGCTCCCACCAGTGCCAACTCGGGCTGCTTTGAGGGTGACCTCGGAGTTCTTCAAACTGAGACCAGGAACGTGGGGTTATGGGTTTTGTTTCCCTGGACAGAAGCCTTTTTCAGTACCAGGTAGTCGCTTGTTCCTTAGGGGTAGGCTGCTGTCTGGATTTCCACGAATATCAAGATGCCGCCCAGGGACAAGCTGCCACCCGTGCCAACTCGGGCTGCTTTGAGAGTGCCCACGGAGCTCTGCAAACTGAGACCAGGAATGTGGGGTGCTGAGTTTTGTTTCCTGGGCAGAAGCCTTTGTCAGTACCAGGTAGGCCCTTGTTCCTTAGGGGCTGTCTGCCTGCTGGATTTCCACGAAAATCAAGAAGCCGCCCAGGGACAAGCTGCCCTCTGTCCCAGCTCGGGCTGCTTTGAGAGTGCCCACGGAACTCTTCAAACTGAGACCAGGAACGGGGGGTGGTGGGTTTTGTTTCACCGGGCAGAAGCCTATGTCAGTACCAGGTAGGCCCTTGGCCTTAAGAAGCCGGTTGCCAGCTGGATTTCCGCGAATATCAAGATGCCGCCCAGGGACAAGCTGCCACCTGTGCCAACTTGGGCTGCTTTGAGAGTGCCCACGGAGCTCTGCAAACTGAGACCAGGAGCGTGGGGTGCTGAGTTTTGTTTTCCCGGGCAGAAGCCTTTGTCAGTACCAGGTAGGCCCTCGGCCCTAAGGGGCCGGTTGCAGGCTGGATTACCCCGAATAACAAGATGCTGCCAAGGAACAAGCTGCCACCTGTGCCAACTCGTGCTGCTTTGAGAGTGCCCACGGAGCTCTGCAAACTGAGACCAGGAACGTGGGGTGCGGTGTTTTGTTTCCCTGGGCAGAAGCCTTTGTCAGTACCAGGTAGGCCCCTGTTCCTCAGGGGCTGGCTGCCTGCTAGATTTCCACGAAAATCAAGGTGCTGCCCAGGGAAAAGCTGCCACCTGTGCCAACTCGCGCTGCTTTGAGAGTGCCCACGGAACTCTTCCAACTGAGACCAGGAATGTGGGGTGGCGGGTTTTGTTTCACTGGGCATAAGCTATTGTCAGTACCAGGTAGGCCCTCGGCCCTAACGGGCCGGTTGCAGGCTGGATTTCCACGAATAACAAGATGCCGCACAGGGACAAGCTGCCACCTGTGCCAACTCGGGCTGCTTTGAGAGTGCCCACGGAGCTCTGCAAACTGAGACCAGGAACGTCGGGTAGTGGGTTTTGTTTTTCTGGGCAGAAGACTTTCTCTGTACTAGGTCGGCCCTCAACCCTTACCGTCCGGCTGCCTGCTGGATTTCCACGAATATCAAGATGCCGCCCAGGGACAAGCTGGCACATGTGCCAACTTGGGCTGGCTTGAGTGTGCTCATGGAGCTCTGCAAACTGAAACCAGGAACGTGGGTTTGTGGGTTTTGTTTTCCCGGGCAGAAGCCTTTGTCAGTACCAGGCAGGCCCTTGTTCCTTAGGGGCCGTCTGCCTGCTGGATTTCCACGAATATCAAGATGCCGCCCAGGGACAAGCTGCCACCTGTGCCAACTCGGGCTGCTTTGAGAGTGTCCACGGAGCTCTGCAAACTGAGACCAGGAACGTGGGGTGCTGAGTTTTGTTTCCCCGGGCAGAAGCTTTTGTCAGTACCAGGAAGGCACTTGGTACTTAAGGGCAGGCTGCCTGCTGGATTTCCATGAATATCAAGATGCTGCCCAGGGACAAGCTGCCACCTGTGCCAAGTCACACTGCTTTGAGAGTGCCCACGGAACTCTTCCAACTGAGACCAGGAATGTGGGGTGGCGGGTTTTGTTTCCCTGGGCATAAGCCTTTGTCAGTACCAGGTAGGCCCTCGGCCCTTAACGGGCCGGTTTCAGGCTGGATTTCCACCAATATCAAGATGCTGCCCAGGGACAATCTGCCACCTGTGCCAACTCACGCGGCTTTGAGAGTGCCCACGGACCTCTGCAAACTGAGACCGGGAACGTCGGGTAGTGGGTTTTGTTTTGCTGGGCAGAAGACTTTCTCTGTACTAGGTCGGCCCTCCGCCCTTAGCGTCCGGCTGCCTGCTGGATTTCCACGAATATCAAGATGCCGCCCAGGGACAACCTGCCACCTGTGCCAAGTCGTGCTGCTTTGAGGGTGACCACGGAACTCTTCAAACTGAGACCAGGAACGGGGGGTGGTGGGTTTTGTTTCACCGGTCAGAAGCCTATGTCAGTACCAGGTAGGCCCTTGGCCTTAAGAACCCGGTCGCCTGCTGGATTTCCACGAATATCAAGATGCCGCCCAGGGACAAGCTGCCACCTGTGCCAACTCGGGCTGCTTTGAGAGTGCCCACGGATCTCTTCAAACTGAAACCAGGAATGTGCGGTGCTGAGTTTTGTTTTCCCGGGCAGAAGCCTTTGTCTGTACCAGGTAGGCCCTCAGCCCTAAGGGGCCGGTTGCAGGCTGGATTACCCCGAATAACAAGATGCCGCCCAGGAACAAGCTACCCTCTGTCCAAGCTCGGGCTGCTTTGAGAGTGCCCACGGAGCTCTGCAAACTGAGACCAGGAACGTGGGGTGCTGAGTTTTGTTTCCCTGGGCAGAAGCATTTGCAGTACCAGGTAGGCCCTTGTTCCTTTAGGGCAGGCAGCCTGCTGGATTTCCATGAATATCAAGATGCTGCCCAGGGACAAGCTGCCACCTGTGCCAACTCGGGCTGCTTTGAGAGTGCCCACGGAGCTCTGCAAACTGAGACCAGGAACGTGGGTTTGTGGGTTTTGTTTCCTGGGCAGAAGCATTTGCAGTACCAGGTAGGCCCTTGTTCCTTAAAGGCCGTCTGCCTGCTGGATTTCCATGAATATCAACATGCCGCCCAGGGACAAGCTGCCACCTGTGCCAACTCGTGCTGCTTTGAGGGTGACCACGGAACTCTTCAAACTGAGACCAGGAACGTGGGTTGGTGAATTTTTTTTCCCTGGGCAGAAGACATTTTCTGTGCTAGGTCGACCCTCGGACCTTAGGCGCTGGCTGACTGCTGGATTTCCACGAATATCAAGATGCCGCCCAGGGACAAGCTGCCACCTGTGCCAACTCGGGCTGCTTTGAGATTGCCCACGGAGCTCTGCAAACTGAGACCAGGAACGTGGGGTGCTGAGTTTTGTTTCCCTGGGCAGAAGCATTTGCAGTACCAGGTAGGCCCTTGTTCCTTTAGGGCAGGCAGCCTGCTGGATTACCCCGAATATCAGGATGCCGCCCAGGGACAAGCTGCCACCTGTGCCAACTCGGGCTGCTTTGAGAGTGCCCACGGAGCTCTGCAAACTGAGACCAGGAACGTGGGTTGGTGAATTTTTTTTCCCTGGGCAGAAGACATTATCTGTGCTAGGTCGACCCTCGGACCTTAGGGGCAGGCTGGCTGCTGGATTTCCACGAATATCAAGATGCCGCCCAGGGACAAGCTGCCACCTGTGCCAACTCGGGCTGCTTTGAGATTGCCCACGGAGCTCTGCAAACTGAGACCAGGAACGTGGGGTGCTGAGTTTTGTTTCCCTGGGCAGAAGCATTTGCAGTACCAGGTAGGCCCTTGTTCCTTTAGGGCAGGCCGCCTGCTGGATTACCCCGAATATCAGGATGCCGCCCAGGGACAAGCTGCCACCTGTGCCAACTCGGGCTGCTTTGAGAGTGCCCACGGAGCTCTGCAAACTGAGACCAGGAACGTCGGGTAGTGGGTTTTGTTTTGCTGGGCAGAAGATTTTCTCTGAACTAGGTCGGCCCTCCGCCCTTAGCGTCCGGCTGCCCGCTGGATTTCCACGAATATAAGATGCCGCCAAGGGACAAGCTGCCACCTGTGCCAACTCGGGCTGCTTTGAGAGTGCCCACGGAGCTCTGCAAACTGAGACCAGGAACGTGGGGTGGTGGGTTTTGTTTCCCTGGACAGAAGCCTTTTTCAGTGCCAGGTAGGCGCTTGTTCCTTAGGGGTAGGCTCCTAGCTGGATTTCCACGAATATCAAGATGCTGCCCAGGGACAGGCTGTTACCTGTGCCAACTCGGGCTGCTTTGAGATTGCCCACGGAGCTCTGCACACTGAGACCAGGAATGTGGGGTGCTGAGTTTTGTTTCCTGCGCAGAAGCCTTTATCAATACCAGGTAGGCCTTTGTTCCTTAGGGGCTGTCTGCCTGCTGGATTTCCACGAAAATCAAGATGCCGCCCAGGGACATGCTGCCCTCTGTCCCAGCTCGGGCTGCTTTGAGAGTGCCCACGGAACTCTTCAAACTGAGACCTGGAACGGGGGGTGGTTTGTTTTGTTTCACCGGGAAGAAGCCTTTTTCAGTACCAGGTAGGCCCTTGTTCCTTAGGGGCCGTCTGCCTGCTGGATTTCCACGAATATCAAGATGCCGCCCAGGGACAAGCTGCCACCTGTGCCAACTGGGGCTGCTTTGAGAGTGCCCATGGAGCTCTGCAAACTGAGACCAGGAACGTGGGTTTGTGTACTTTCCTTTCCCTGGGCAGAAGACTTTTCTGTACTAGGTCTGCCCTCGGCCCTTAGGGGCAGGCTAACTACTGGATTTCCACGAATATCAAGATGCCGCACAGAGACAAGCTGCCACCTGTGACAACTGGCGCTGCTTTGAGAGTGCCCACGGAGCTCTGCAAACTGAGACCAGGACCGTGGGGTGCTGAGTTTTGTTTCCCTAGGCAGAAGCATTTGCAGTACCAGGTAGGCCCTTGTTCCTCAGGGGCTGGCTGCCTGCTGGATTTCCACGAAAATCAAGGTGCTGCCCAGGGACAAGCTGCCACCTGTGCCAACTCGGGCTGCTTTGAGAGTGCCCACGAAGCTCTGCAAACTGAGACCAGGAACGTGGGTTTGTGGGTTTTGTTTCCTGGGCAGAAGCATTTGCAGTACCAGGTAGGCCCTTGTTCCTTAGGGGCCGTCTGCCTGCTGGATTTCCACGAATATCAAGATACCGCCCAGGGACAAGCTGCCACCTGTGCCAACTCGGGCTGCTTTGAGAGTGCCCACGGAGCTCTGCAAACTGAAACCAGGAACGTGGGTTTGTGGGTTTTGTTTCCAGGGCAGAAGCCTTTGTCAGTAAAGGTAGGCCCTTGTTCCTTAGGGGCCGTCTGCCTGCTGGATTTCCACGAATATCATGATGCCGCCCAGGGACAAGCTGCCACCTGTGCCAACTCGTGCTGCTTTGAGGGTGACCACGGAACTCTTCAAACTGAGACCAGGAACGTGGGTTGGTGAATTTTTTTTCCCTGGGCAGAAGACATTATCTGTGCTAGGTCGACCCTCGGACTTTAGGGGCAGGCTGACTGCTGGATTTCCATGAATATCAAGATACCGCCCAGGGACAAGCTGGCACATGTGCCAACTTGGGCTGCTTTGAGAGTGCCCATGGAGCTCTGCAAACTGAAACCAGGAACGTGGGTTTGTGGGTTTTGTTTTCCCGGGCAGAAACCTTTGTCAGTACCAGGTAGGCCCTTGTTCCTTAGGGGCCGTCTGCCAGCTGGATTTCCACGAAAATCAAGATGCTGCCCAGGGACAAGCTGCCACCTGTGCCAACTGGGGCTGCTTTGAGAGTGCCCACTGAACTCTTCCAACTGAGACCAGGAATGTGGGGTGGCGGGTTTTATTTCCCTGGGCATAAGCTTTTGTCAGTACCAGGTAAGCCCTCGGCCCCAACGGGCCGGTTGCAGGCTGGATTTCCACGAATAACAAGATGCCGCACAGGGACAAGCTGCCACCTGTGCCAACTCGGGCTGCTTTGAGAGTGCCCACAGAGCTCTGCAAACTGAGACGAGGAACGTCGGGTAGTGGGTTTTGTTTCCCTGGGCAGAAGACTTTCTCTGAATTAGGTCGGCCCTCCGCCCTTAGCGTCCGGCTGCCTGCTGGGTTTCCACGAATATCAAGATGCCGCCCAGGGACAAGCTGCCACCTGTGCCAACTCGTGCTGCTTTGAGGGTGACCACGGAGTTCTTCAAACTGAGACCAGGAACGTGGGGTTATGGGTTTTGTTTCCTTGGACAGAAGCCTTTTTCAGTACCAGGTAGGCGCTTGTTCCTTAGGGGTAGGCTGCTGTCTGGATTTCCACGAATATCAAGATGCCGGCCAGGGACAAGCTGCCACCTGTGCCAACTCGGGCTGCTTTGACAGTGCCCACGGAGCGCTGCAAACTGAGACCAGGAACGTGAGTTCGTGAATTTTGTTTCCTTGGGCAGAAGATTTTCTCTGTACTAGTTCGGCCCTCGGCCCTTAGGGGCTGGCTGACTACTGGATTTCCACGAATATCAAGATGCCGCCCAGGGAAAAGCAGCCACCTGTGCCAACTCGCGCTGCTTTGAGGGTGACCACGGAGTTCTTCAAACTGAGACCAGGAACGTGGGGTGCTGTGTTTTGTTTCCCTGGGCAGAAGCCTTTTTCAGTACCAGGTAGGCGCTTGTTCCTTAGGGGTAGGCTGCTGTCTGGATTTCCACGAATATCAAGATGCTGCCCAGGGACAGGCTGTTACCTGTGCCAACTCGGGCTGCTTTGAGATTGCCCATGGAGCTCTGCACACTGAGACCAGGAATGTGGGGTGCTGAGTTTTGTTTCCTGCGCAGAAGCCTTTATCAATACCAGGTAGGCCTTTGTTCCTTAGGGGCTGTCTGCCTGCTGGATTTCCACGAAAATCAAGATGCCGCCCAGGGACATGCTGCCCTCTGTCCCAGCTCGGGCTGCTTTGAGAGTGCCCACGGAACTCTTCAAACTGAGACCTGGAACGGGGGGTGGTTTGTTTTGTTTCACCGGGAAGAAGCCTTTTTCAGTACCAGGTAGGCCCTTGTTCCTTAGGGGCCGTCTGCCTGCTGGATTTCCACGAATATCAAGATGCCGCCCAGGGACAAGCTGCCACCTGTGCCAACTGGGGCTGCTTTGAGAGTGCCCATGGAGCTCTGCAAACTGAGACCAGGAACGTGGGTTTGTGTACTTTCCTTTCCCTGGGCAGAAGACTTTTCTGTACTAGGTCTGCCCTCGGCCCTTAGGGGCAGGCTAACTACTGGATTTCCACGAATATCAAGATGCCGCACAGAGACAAGCTGCCACCTGTGACAACTGGCGCTGCTTTGAGAGTGCCCACGGAGCTCTGCAAACTGAGACCAGGACCGTGGGGTGCTGAGTTTTGTTTCCCTAGGCAGAAGCATTTGCAGTACCAGGTAGGCCCTTGTTCCTCAGGGGCTGGCTGCCTGCTGGATTTCCACGAAAATCAAGGTGCTGCCCAGGGACAAGCTGCCACCTGTGCCAACTCGGGCTGCTTTGAGTGTGCCCACGAAGCTCTGCAAACTGAGACCAGGAACGTGGGTTTGTGGGTTTTGTTTCCTGGGCAGAAGCATTTGCAGTACCAGGTAGGCCCTTGTTCCTTAGGGGCCGTCTGCCTGCTGGATTTCCACGAATATCAAGATACCGCCCAGGGACAAGCTGCCACCTGTGCCAACTCGGGCTGCTTTGAGAGTGCCCACGGAGCTCTGCAAACTGAAACCAGGAACGTGGGTTTGTGGGTTTTGTTTCCAGGGCAGAAGCCTTTGTCAGTACCAGGTAGGCCCTTGTTCCTTAGGGGCCGTCTGCCTGCTGGATTTCCACGAATATCAAGATGCCGCCCAGGGACAAGCTGCCACCTGTGCCAACTCGTGCTGCTTTGAGGGTGACCACGGAACTCTTCAAACTGAGACCAGGAACGTGGGTTGGTGAATTTTTTTTCCCTGGGCAGAAGACATTATCTGTGCTAGGTCGACCCTCGGACTTTAGGGGCAGGCTGACTGCTGGATTTCCATGAATATCAAGATACCGCCCAGGGACAAGCTGCCACCTGTGCCAACTTGGGCTGCTTTGAGAGTGCCCATGGAGCTCTGCAAACTGAAACCAGGAACGTGGGTTTGTGGGTTTTGTTTTCCCGGGCAGAAACCTTTGTCAGTACCAGGTAGGCCCTTGTTCCTTAGGGGCCGTCTGCCAGCTGGATTTCCACGAAAATCAAGATGCTGCCCAGGGACAAGCTGCCACCTGTGCCAACTGGGGCTGCTTTGAGAGTGCCCACTGAACTCTTCCAACTGAGACCAGGAATGTGGGGTGGCGGGTTTTATTTCCCTGGGCATAAGCTTTTGTCAGTACCAGGTAAGCCCTCGGCCCCAACGGGCCGGTTGCAGGCTGGATTTCCACGAATAACAAGATGCCACACAGGGACAAGCTGCCACCTGTGCCAACTCGGGCTGCTTTGAGAGTGCCCACAGAGCTCTGCAAACTGAGACGAGGAACGTCGGGTAGTGGGTTTTGTTTCCCTGGGCAGAAGACTTTCTCTGAATTAGGTCGGCCCTCCGCCCTTAGCGTCCGGCTGCCTGCTGGGTTTCCACGAATATCAAGATGCCGCCCAGGGACAAGCTGCCACCTGTGCCAACTCGTGCTGCTTTGAGGGTGACCACGGAGTTCTTCAAACTGAGACCAGGAACGTGGGGTTATGGGTTTTGTTTCCTTGGACAGAAGCCTTTTTCAGTACCAGGTAGGCGCTTGTTCCTTAGGGGTAGGCTGCTGTCTGGATTTCCACGAATATCAAGATGCCGGCCAGGGACAAGCTGCCACCTGTGCCAACTCGGGCTGCTTTGACAGTGCCCACGGAGCGCTGCAAACTGAGACCAGGAACGTGAGTTCGTGAATTTTGTTTCCTTGGGCAGAAGATTTTCTCTGTACTAGTTCGGCCCTCGGCCCTTAGGGGCTGGCTGACTACTGGATTTCCACGAATATCAAGATGCCGCCCAGGGAAAAGCAGCCACCTGTGCCAACTCGCGCTGCTTTGAGGGTGACCACGGAGTTCTTCAA
Source organism: Motacilla alba alba (assembly GCF_015832195.1). Classification (NCBI taxonomy): domain Eukaryota; kingdom Metazoa; phylum Chordata; class Aves; order Passeriformes; family Motacillidae; genus Motacilla; species Motacilla alba. The sequence goes on along the minus strand of NC_052035.1, from coordinate 2,152,677 downwards.
ACTGAGACCAGGAACGTGGGGTGCTGTGTTTTGTTTCCCTGGGCAGAAGCCTTTGTCAGTACCAGGTAGGCCCTTGTTCCTTTGGGGCAGGCTGCCTGCTGGATTTCCAGGAAAATCAAGGTGCTGCCCAGGGACAAGCTGCCACCTGTGCCAACTCGCGCTGCTTTGAGAGTGCCCACGGATCTCTTCAAACTGAGACCAGGAATGTGGGGTGCTCGGTTTTTTTTCCCCGGGCAGAAGCCTTTGTCAGTACCAGGTGGGCCCTTGGCCCTAAGGAGCTGGCTGGCAGCAGGATTGCCACGAAAATCAAGGTGCCGCCCAGGGACAATCTGGCACATGTGCCAACTCGCGCTGCTTTGAGAGTGCCCATGGAGCTCTGCAAACTGAGACCAGGATCGTGGGTTTGTGGGTTTTGTTTCCTGGGCAGAAGCATTTGCAGTACCAGGTAGGCCCTTGTTCCTTAGGGGCCGTCTGCCTGCTGGATTTCCACGAATATCAAGATGCCGCCCAGGAACAAGCTGGCACATGTGCCAGCTTGGGCTGCTTTGAGAGTGCCCATGGAGCTCTGCAAACTGAAACCAGGAACGTGGGTTTGTGGGTTTTGTTTTCAGGGCAGAAGCCTTTGTCAGTACCAGGTAGGCCCTTGTTCCTTTGGGGCCGTCTGCCTGCTGGATTTCCACGAATATCAAGATGCCGCCCAGGGACAAGCTGCCACCTGTGCCAACTCGTGCTGCTTTGAGAGTGTCCACGGAGCTCTGAAAACTGAGACCAGGAATGTGGGGTGCTGAGTTTTGTTTCCTGGGCAGAAGCCATTGTCAGTACCAGGTAGGCCCTTGTTCCTTTTGGGCTGTCATCCTGCTGGATTTCCACGAATATCAAGATGCCGCCCAGGGACAAGCTGCCCTCTGTCCCAGCTCGGGCTGCTTTGAGAGTGCCCACGGAACTCTGCAAACTGAGACCTGGAACGGGGGGTGGTGTGTTTTATTTCACCGGGAAGAAGCCTTTGTCAGTACCAGGTAGGCCCTCGGCCCTAACGGGCCGGTTGCAGGCTGGATTTCCACCAATATCAAGATGCTGCCCAGGGACAAGCTGCCACCTGTGCCAACTCACGCGGCTTTGAGAGTGCCCACGGAACTCTGCAAACTGAGACCAGGAATGTGGGGTGGCGGGTTTTGTTTCCCTGGGCATAAGCCTTTGTCAGTACCAGGTAGGCCCTCGGCCCTAACGGGCCGGTTGCAGGCTGGATTTCCACCAATATCAAGATGCTGCCCAGGGACAAGCTGCCACCTGTGCCAACTCACGCAGCTTTGAGAGTGCCCACGGACCTCTGCAAACTGAGACCGGGAACGTCGGGTAGTGGGTTATGTTTTGCTGGGCAGAAGACTTTCTCTGTACTAGGTCGGCCCTCCGCCCTTAGCGTCCGGCTGCCTGCTGGATTTCCATGAATATCAAGATACCACCCAGGGACAAGCTGGCACATGTGCCAACTCGGGCTGCTTTGAGAGTGCCCATGGAGCTCTGCAAACTGAAACCAGGAACGTGGGTTTGTGGGGTTTGTTTCCAGGGCAGAAGCCTTTGTCAGTACAGGTAGGCCCTTGTTCCTTAGGGGCCGTCTACCTGTTGGATTTCCACGAATATCAAGATGCCGCCCAGGGACAAGCTGCCACCTGTGCCAACTCGTGCTGCTTTGAGGGTGACCACGGAACTCTTCAAACTGAGACCAGGAACGTGGGTTGGTGAATTTTTTTTACCAGGGCAGAAGACATTATCTGTGCTAGGTCGACCCTCAGACCTTAGGGGCAGGCTGACTGCTGGATTTCCACGAATATCAAGGTGCCGCCCAGGGACAAGCTGCCACCTGTGCCAACTCGGGCTGCTTTGAGAGTGCCCACGGAGCTCTGCAAACTGAGACCAGGAACGTCGGGTAGTGGGTTTTGTTTTCCAGGGCAGAAGCCTTTGTCAGTACCAGGTAGGCCCTCGGCCCTAAGGGGCCGGTTGCAGGCTGGATTACCCCGAATATCAGGATGCCGCCCAGGGACAAGCTGCCACCTGTGCCAACTCGCGCTGCTTTATGAGTGGCCACGGAGCTCTGCAAACTGAGACCAGGTATGTCGGGTATTGGGTTTTGTTTTGCTGGGCAGAAGACTTTCTCTGAACTAGGTCGGCCCTCCGCCCTTAGCATCCAGCTGACTGCTGGATTTCCACGAATATCAAGGTGCTGCCCAGGGAAAAGCTGCCACGTGTGCCAACTTGTACTGCTTTCAGAGTGCCCACGGAGCTCTTCAAACTGAGACCAGGAATGTGGGGTGCTGAGTTTTGTTTCCTGGGCAGAAGCCATTGTCAGTACCAGGGAGGCCCTTTTTCCTTATGGGCTGTCATCCTGCTGGATTTCCACGAAAATCAAGATGCCGCCCAGGGACAAGCTGCCCTCTGTCCCAGCTCGGGCTGCTTTGAGAGTGCCCACGGAACTCTGCAAACTGAGACCTGGAACGGGGGGTGGTGTGTTTTATTTCACCGGGAAGAAGCCTTTGTCAGTACCAGGTAGGCCCTTGTTCCTTAGGGGCCGTCTGCCTTCTGGATTTCCACGAAAATCAAGATGCCGCCCAGGGACAAGCTGCCACCTGTGCCAACTCGGGCTGCTTTGAGAGTGCCCACGGAGCTCTGCAAACTGAGACCAGGAACGTGGGTTTGTGTACTTTCCTTTCCTGGGCAGAAGCCTTTGTCAGTACCAGGTAGGCCCTTGTTCCTTAGGGGCTGTCTGCCTGCTGGATTTCCACGAATATCAAGATGCTGCCCAGGGACAAGCTGCCACCTGTGCCAACTCGGGCTGCTTTGAGAGTGCCCATGGAGCTCTGCAAACTGAGACCAGGAACGTGGGTTTGTGTACTTTCCTTTCCCTGGGCAGAAGACTTTTCTGTACTAGGTCTGCCCTCGGCCCTTAGGGGCAGGCTAACTACTGGATTTCCACGAATATCAAGATGCCGCACAGAGACAAGCTGCCACCTGTGACAACTGGCGCTGCTTTGAGAGTGCCCACGGAGCTCTGCAAACTGAGACCAGGACCGTGGGGTGCTGAGTTTTGTTTCCCTAGGCAGAAGCATTTGCAGTACCAGGTAGGCCCTTGTTCCTCAGGGGCTGGCTGCCTGCTGGATTTCCACGAAAATCAAGGTGCCGCCCAGGGACAAGCTGCCACCTGTGCCAACTCGGGCTGCTTTGAGTGTGCCCACGAAGCTCTGCAAACTGAGACCAGGAACGTGGGTTTGTGGGTTTTGTTTCCTGGGCAGAAGCATTTGCAGTACCAGGTAGGCCCTTGTTCCTTAGGGGCCGTCTGCCTCCTGGATTTCCACGAATATCAAGATACCGCCCAGGGACAAGCTGCCACCTGTGCCAACTCGGGCTGCTTTGAGAGTGCCCACGGAGCTCTGCAAACTGAAACCAGGAACGTGGGTTTGTGGGTTTTGTTTCCAGGGCAGAAGCCTTTGTCAGTAAAGGTAGGCCCTTGTTCCTTAGGGGCCGTCTGCCTGCTGGATTTCCACGAATATCAAGATGCCGCCCAGGGACAAGCTGCCACCTGTGCCAACTCGTGCTGCTTTGAGGGTGACCACGGAACTCTTCAAACTGAGACCAGGAACGTGGGTTGGTGAATTTTTTTTTCCCTGGGCAGAAGACATTATCTGTGCTAGGTCGACCCTCGGACTTTAGGGGCAGGCTGACTGCTGGATTTCCATGAATATCAAGATACCGCCCAGGGACAAGCTGGCACATGTGCCAACTTGGGCTGCTTTGAGAGTGCCCATGGAGCTCTGCGAACTGAAACCAGGAACGTGGGTTTGTGGGTTTTGTTTTCCCGGGCAGAAACCTTTGTCAGTACCAGGTAGGCCCTTGTTCCTTAGGGGCCGTCTGCCAGCTGGATTTCCACGAAAATCAAGATGCTGCCCAGGGACAAGCTGCCACCTGTGCCAACTGGGGCTGCTTTGAGAGTGCCCACTGAACTCTTCCAACTGAGACCAGGAATGTGGGGTGGCGGGTTTTATTTCCCTGGGCATAAGCTTTTGTCAGTACCAGGTAAGCCCTCGGCCCCAACGGGCCGGTTGCAGGCTGGATTTCCATGAATAACAAGATGCCGCACAGGGACAAGCTGCCACCTGTGCCAACTCGGGCTGCTTTGAGAGTGCCCACAGAGCTCTGCAAACTGAGACGAGGAACGTCGGGTAGTGGGTTTTGTTTCCCTGGGCAGAAGACTTTCTCTGAATTAGGTCGGCCCTCCGCCCTTAGCGTCCGGCTGCCTGCTGGGTTTCCACGAATATCAAGATGCCACCCCGGGACAAGCTGCCACCTGTGCCAACTCGTGCTGCTTTGAGGGTGACCACGGAGTTCTTCAAACTGAGACCAGGAACGTGGGGTTATGGGTTTTGTTTCCTTGGACAGAAGCCTTTTTCAGTACCAGGTAGGCGCTTGTTCCTTAGGGGTAGGCTGCTGTCTGGATTTCCACGAATATCAAGATGCCGCCCAGGGACAAGCTGCCACCTGTGCCAACTCGGGCTGCTTTGACAGTGCCCACGGAGCGCTGCAAACTGAGACAAGGAACGTGAGTTCGTGAATTTTGTTTCCTTGGGCAGAAGATTTTCTCTGTACTAGTTCGGCCCTCGGCCCTTAGGGGCTGGCTGACTACTGGATTTCCACGAATCTGAAGATGCCGCCCAGGGAAAAGCAGCCACCTGTGCCAACTCGCGCTGCTTTGAGGGTGACCACGGAGTTCTTCAAACTGAGACCAGGAACGTGGGGTGCTGTGTTTTGTTTCCCTGGGCAGAAGCCTTTGTCAGTACCAGGTAGGCCCTTGTTCCTTTGGGGCAGGCTGCCTGCTGGATTTCCAGGAAAATCAAGGTGCTGCCCAGGGACAAGCTGCCACCTGTGCCAACTCGCGCTGCTTTGAGAGTGCCCACGGATCTCTTCAAACTGAGACCAGGAATGTGGGGCGCTCGGTTTTTTTTCCCCGGGCAGAAGCCTTTGTCAGTACCAGGTGGGCCCTTGGCCCTAAGGAGCTGGCTGGCAGCAGGATTGCCCCGAAAATCAAGGTGCCGCCCAGGGACAATCTGGCACATGTGCCAACTTGGGTTGGTTTGAGAGTGCCCATGGAGCTCTGCAAACTGAGACCAGGAACGTGGGGTGCTGAGTTTTCTTTCCCTGGGCAGAAGCATTTGCAGTACCAGGTAGGCACTTGTTCCTTTAGGGCAGGCAGCCTGCTGGATTTCCATGAATATCAAGATGCTGCCCAGGGACAAGCTGCCACCTGTGCCAACTCGGGCTGCTTTGAGAGTGCCCACGGAGCTCTGCAAACTGAGACGAGGAACGTCGGGTAGTGGGTTTTGTTTTCCAGGGCAGAAGCCTTTGTCAGTACCAGGTAGGCCCCCGGCCCTAAGGGGCCGGTTGCAGGCTGGATTACCCCGAATATCAGGATGCCGCCCAGGGACAAGCTGCCACCTGTGCCAACTCGCGCTGCTTTGAGAGTGGCCACGGAGCTCTGCAAACTGAGACCAGGTATGTCGGGTATTGGGTTTTGTTTTGCTGGGCAGAAGACTTTCTCTGAACTAGGTCGGCCCTCCGCCCTTAGCATCCAGCTGACTGCTGGATTTCCACGAATATCAAGGTGCTGCCCAGGGAAAAGCTGCCACGTGTGCCAACTTGTACTGCTTTCAGAGTGCCCACGGAGCTCTTCAAACTGAGACCAGGAATGTGGGGTGCTGAGTTTTGTTTCCTGGGCAGAAGCCATTGTCAGTACCAGGGAGGCCCTTTTTCCTTATGGGCTGTCATCCTGCTGGATTTCCACGAAAATCAAGATGCCGCCCAGGGACAAGCTGCCCTCTGTCCCAGCTCGGGCTGCTTTGAGAGTGCCCACGGAACTCTGCAAACTGAGACCTGGAACGGGGGGTGGTGTGTTTTATTTCACCGGGAAGAAGCCTTTGTCAGTACCAGGTAGGCCCTTGTTCCTTAGGGGCCGTCTGCCTTCTGGATTTCCACGAAAATCAAGATGCCGCCCAGGGACAAGCTGCCACCTGTGCCAACTCGGGCTGCTTTGAGAGTGCCCACGGAGCTCTGCAAACTGAGACTAGGACCGTGGGGTGCTCGGTATTTTTTCCGCGGGCAGAAGTCTTTGTCAGAACCATGTGGGCCCTTGGCCCTAAGGAGCAGGCTGGCAGCAGGATTTCCATGAAAATCAAGATGCCGCCCAGGGACAAGCTGCCACCTGTGCCAGCTCGGGCTGCTTTGAGAGTGCCCAGGGAGCTCTGCAAACTGAGACCAGGAACGTGGGGTGCTGAGTTTTGTTTCCCTGGGCAGAAGCATTTGCATTACCAGGTAGGCCCTCGGTCCTTTAGGGCAGGCAGCCTGCTGGATTTCGATGAATATCAAGATGCTGCCCAGGGACAAGCTGCCACCTGTGCCAACTCGGGCTGCTTTGAGAGTGCCCACGGAGCTCTGCAAACTGAGACGAGGAACGTCGGGTAGTGGGTTTTGTTTTGCTGGGCAGAAGATTTTCTCTGTACTAGGTCAGCCCACCGATCTTAGCGTCCGGCTGCCTGCTGGATTTCCACGAATATCAAGATACCACCCAGGGACAAGCTGCCACCTTTGCCAACTCGCGCTGCTTTGAGAGTGCCCACAGAGCTCTGCAAACTGAGACCATGAACGTGCGTTGCTGAGTTTTGTTTCCCTGGGCAGAAGCCTTTGTCAGTACCAGATAGGCCCTTGTTCCTTAGGGGCTGTCTGCCTGCTGGATTTCCACGAAAATCAAGATGCTGCCCAGGGACAAGCTGCCCTCTGTCCCAGCTCGGGCTGCTTAGAGAGTGCCCACGGAACTCTTCAAACTGAGACCAGGAACGGGGGGTGGTGGGTTTTGTTTCACTGGGCAGAAGCCTTTGTCAGTACCAGGTAGGCCCTTGGCCTTAAGAAGCTGGTTGCCGGCAGGATTTCCACGAATATCAAGATGCTGCCCAGGGACAAGCTGCCACCTGTGCCAACTCGGGCTGCTTTGAGAGTGCCCACGTAACCTTTCAAACTGAGACCAGGAACGTGGGGTGCTGAGTTTTGTTTCCTGGGCAGAAGCCATTGTCAGTACCAGGGAGGCCCTTTTTCCTTATGGGCTGTCATCCTGCTGGATTTCCACGAAAATCAAGATGCCGCCCAGGGACAAGCTGCCCTCTGTCCCAGCTCGGGCTGCTTTGAGAGTGCCCACGGAACTCTGCAAACTGAGACCTGGAACGGGGGGTGGTGTGTTTTATTTCACCGGGAAGAAGCCTTTGTCAGTACCAGGTAGGCCCTTGTTCCTTAGGGGCCGTCTGCCTGCTGGATTTCCACGAAAATCAAGATGCCGCCCAGGGACAAGCTGCCACCTGTGCCAACTCGGGCTGCTTTGAGAGTGCCCACGGAGCTCTGCAAACTGAGACCAGGAACGTGGGTTTGTGTACTTTCCTTTCCTGGGCAGAAGCCTTTGTCAGTACCAGGTAGGCCCTTGTTTCTTAGGGGCCGTCTGCCTGCTGGATTTCCACGAATATCAAGATGCTGCCCAGGGACAAGCTGCCACCTGTGCCAACTCGCGCTGCTTTGAGAGTGCCCACGGAGCTCTGCAAACTGAGACTAGGACCGTGGGGTGCTCGGTATTTTTTCCGCGGGCAGAAGTCTTTGTCAGAACCATGTGGGCCCTTGGCCCTAAGGTGCTGGCTGGCAGCAGGATTTCCATGAAAATCAAGATGCCGCCCAGGGACAAGCTGCCACCTGTGCCAGCTCGGGCTGCTTTGAGAGTGCCCAGGGAGCTCTGCAAACTGAGACCAGGAACGTGGGGTGCTGAGTTTTGTTTCCCTGGGCAGAAGCATTTGCATTACCAGGTAGGCCCTCGGTCCTTTAGGGCAGGCAGCCTGCTGGATTTCGATGAATATCAAGATGCTGCCCAGGGACAAGCTGCCACCTGTGCCAACTCGGGCTGCTTTGAGAGTGCCCACGGAGCTCTGCAAACTGAGACCAGGAACGTCGGGTAGTGGGTTTTGTTTTGCTGGGCAGAAGATTTTCTCTGTACTAGGTCAGCCCACCGATCTTAGCGTCCGGCTGCCTGCTGGATTTCCACGAATATCAAGATACCACCCAGGGACAAGCTGCCACCTCTGCCAACTCGCGCTGCTTTGAGAGTGCCCACAGAGCTCTGCAAACTGAGACCATGAACGTGCGTTGCTGAGTTTTGTTTCCCTGGGCAGAAGCCTTTGTCAGTACCAGATAGGCCCTTGTTCCTTAGGGGCCGTCTGCCTGCTGGATTTCCACGAAAATCAAGATGCCGCCCAGGGACAAGCTGCCCTCTGTCCCAGCTCGGGCTGCTTAGAGAGTGCCCACGGAACTCTTCAAACTGAGACCAGGAACGTGTGGTGGTGGGTTTTGTTTCCTGGGCAGAAGCATTTGCAGTACCAGGTAGGCCCTTGTTCCTTAGGGGCCATCTGCCTGCTGGATTTCCATGAATATCAACATGCCGCCCAGGGACAAGCTGCCACCTGTGCCAACTCAGGCTGCTTTGAGAGTGCCCACGGAGCTCTGCAAACTGAAACCAGGAACGTGGGTTTGTGGGTTTTGTTTCCAGGGCAGAAGCCTTTGTCAGTACAGGTAGGCCCTTGTTCCTTAGGGGCCGTCTGCCTGCTGTATTTCCACGAATATCAAGATGCCGCCCAGGGACAAGCTGCCACCTGTGCCAACTCGTGCTGCTTTGAGGGTGACCACGGAACTCTTCAAACTGAGACCAGGAACGTGGGTTGGTGAATTTTTTTTCCCTGCGCAGAAGACATTATCTGTGCTAGGTCGACCCTCGGACCTTAGGGGCAGGCTGACTGCTGGATTTCCATGAATATCAAGATACCGCAGAGGGACAAGCTGGCACATGTGCCAACTTGGGCTGCTTTGAGAGTGCCCATGGAGCTCTGCAAACTGAAACCAGGAACGTGGGTTTGTGGGTTTTGTTTTCCCGGGCAGAATCCTTTGTCAGTACCAGGTAGGCCCTTGTTCCTTAGGGGCCGTCTGCCAGCTGGATTTCCACGAATATCAAGATGCCGCCCAGGGACAAGCTGCCACCTGTGCCAAATCGGGCTGCTTTGAGAGTGCCCACTGAACTCTTCCAACTGAGACCAGGAATGTGGGGTGGCGGGTTTTATTTCCCTGGGCATAAGCCTTTGTCAGTACCAGGTAAGCCCTCGGCCCTAACGGGCCGGTTGCAGGCTGGATTTCCACGAATAACAAGATGCCGCACAGGGACAAGCTGCCACCTGTGCCAACTCGGGCTGCTTTGAGAGTGCCCACGGAGCTCTGCAAACTGAGACGAGGAACGTCGGGTAGTGGGTTTTGTTTCCCTGGGCAGAAGACTTTCTCTGAATTAGGTCGGCCCTCCGCCCTTAGCGTCCGGCTGCCTGCTGGGTTTCCACGAATATCAAGATGCCGCCCAGGGACAAGCTGCCACCTGTGCAAACTCGTGCTACTTTGAGGGTGACCACGGAGTTCTTCAAACTGAGACCAGGAACGTGGGGTTATGGGTTTTGTTTCCTTGGACAGAAGCCTTTTTCAGTACCAGGTAGGCGCTTGTTCCTTAGGGGTAGGCTGCTGTCTGGATTTCCACGAATATCAAGATGCCGCCCAGGGACAAGCAGCCACCTGTGCCAACTCGGGCTGCTTTGACAGTGCCCACGGAGCGCTACAAACTGAGACCAGGAATGTGAGTTCGTGAATTTTGTTTCCTTGGGCAGAAGATTTTCTCTGTACTAGTTCGGCCCTCGGCCCTTAGGGGCTGGCTGACTACTGGATTTCCACGAATATCAAGATGCCGCCCAGGGAAAAGCAGCCACCTGTGCCAACTCGCGCTGCTTTGAGGGTGACCACGGAGTTCTTCAAACTGAGACCAGTAACGTGGGGTGCTGTGTTTTGTTTCCCTGGGCAGAAGCCTTTGTCAGTACCAGGTAGGCCCTTGTTCCTTTGGGGCAGGCTGCCTGCTGGATTTCCACGAAAATCAAGGTGCTGCCCAGGGAAAAGCTGCCACCTGTACCAACTTGTACTGCTTTGAGAGTGCCCACGGAACTCTTCAAACTGAAACCAGGAATGTGGGGTGCTCGGTTTTGTTTCCCCGGGCAGAAGCCTTTGTCAGTACCAGGTGGGCCCTTGGCCCTAAGGAGCTGGCTGGCAGCAGGATTGCCACGAAAATCAAGGTGCCGCCCAGGGACAATCTGGCACATGTGCCAACTTGGGCTGGTTTGAGAGTGCCCATGGAGTTCTGTAAAATGAAACCAGGAACGTGGGTTTGTGGGTTTTGTTTCCTGGGCAGAAGCATTTGCAGTACCAGGTAGGCCCTTGTTCCTTAGGGGCCGTCTGCCTGCTGGATTTCCACGAATATCAAGATGCCGCCCAGGAACAAGCTGGCACATGTGCCAGCTTGGGCTGCTTTGAGAGTGCCCATGGAGCTCTGCAAACTGAAACCAGGAACGTGGGTTTGTGGGTTTTGTTTCCAGGGCAGAAGCCTTTGTCAGTACCAGGTAGGCCCTTGTTCCTTAGGGGCCGTCTGCCTGCTGGATTTCCACGAATATCAAGATGCCGCCCAGGGACAAGCTGCCACCTGTGCCAACTCGGGCTGCTTTGAGAGTGTCCACGGAGCTCTGCAAACTGAGACCAGGAACGTGGGGTGCTGAGTTTTGTTTCCCCGTGCAGAAGCTTTTGTCAGTACCAGGAAGGCACTTGGTACTAAAGGGCAGGCAGCCTGCTGGATTTCCATGAATATCAAGATGCTGCCCAGGGACAAGCTGCCACCTGTGCCAAGTCACGCTGCTTTGAGAGTGCCCACGGAACTCTGCAAACTGAGACCAGGAATGTGGGGTGGCGGGTTTTGTTTCCCTGGTCATAAGCCTTTGTCAGTACCAGGTAGGCCCTCGGCCCTAACGGGCCGGTTGCAGGCTGGATTTCCACCAATATCAAGATGCTGCCCAGGGACAAGCTGCCACCTGTGCCAACTCGGGCTGCTTTGAGAGTGCCCACGGAGCTCTGCAAACTGAAACAAGGAACGTGGGTTTGTGGGTTTTGCTTCCAGGGCAGAAGCCTTTGTCAGTACAGGTAGGCCCTTGTTCCTTAGGGGCCGTCTACCTGTTGGATTTCCACGAATATCAAGATGCCGCCCAGGGACAAGCTGCCACCTGTGCCAACTCATGCTGCTTTGAGGGTGACCACGGAACTCTTCAAACTGAGACCAGGAACGTGGGTTGGTGAATTTTTTTTACCTGGGCAGAAGACATTATCTGTGCTAGGTCGACCCTCAGACCTTAGGGGCAGGCTGACTGCTGGATTTCCACGAATATCAAGGTGCCGCCCAGGGACAAGCTGCCACCTGTGCCATCTCGGGCTGCTTTGAGAGTGCCCACGGAGCTCTGCAAACTGAGACCAGGAATGTCGGGTAGTGGGTTTTGTTTTGCTGGGCAGAAGACTTTCTCTGAACTAGGTCGGCCCTCCGCCCTTAGCGTCCGGCTGACTGCTGGATTTCCACGAATATAAGATGCCGCCAAGGGACAAGCTGCCACCTGTGCCAACTCGGGCTGCTTTGAGAGTGCCCACGGAGCTCTGCAAACTGAGACCAGGAACGTGGGGTGGCGGGTTTTGTTTCCCTGGACAGAAGCATTTGTCAGTACCAGGTAGGCCCTTGTTCCTTAGGGGCTGTCTGCCTGCTGGATTTCCACGAAAATCAAGATGCCGCCCAGGGACAAGCTGCCACCTGTGCCAACTCGGGCTGCTTTGAGAGTGCCCATGGAGCTCTGCAAACTGAGACCAGGAATGTGGGTTTGTGTACTTTCCTTTCCTGGGCAGAAGCCTTTGTCAGTACCAGGTAGGCCCTTGTTCCTTAGGGGCCGTCTGCCTGCTGGATTTCCACGAATATCAAGATGCCGCCCAGGGACAAGCTGCCACCTGTGCCAACTCGCGCTGCTTTGAGAGTGCCCACGGAGCTCTTCAAACTGAGACTAGGACCGTGGGGTGCTCGGTATTTTTTTCCGCGGGCAGAAGTCTTTGTCAGTACCATGTGGGCCCTTGGCCCTAAGGAGCAGGCTGGCAGCAGGATTTCCATGAAAATCAAGATGCCGCACAGGGACAAGCTGCCACCTGTGCCAGCTCGGGCTGGTTTGAGAGTGCCCATGGAGCTCTGCAAACTGAGACCAGGAACGTGGGGTGGTGAGTTTTGTTTCCCTGGGCAGAAGCATTTGCAGTACCAGGTAGGCCCTCGGTCCTTTAGGGCAGGCAGCCTGCTGGATTTCGATGAATATCAAGATGCTGCCCAGGGACAAGCTGCCACCTGTGCCAACTCGGGCTGCTTTGAGAGTGCCCACGGAACTCTTCAAACTGAGACCAGGAACGTGGGGTGCTGTGTTTTGTTTCCTGGGCAGAAGCCTTTGTCAGTACCAGGTAGGCCCTCAGCCCTAAGGGGCCGGTTGCAGGCTGGATTACCCCGAATAACAAGATGCCGCCCAGGGACAAGCTGCCCTCTGTCCCAGCTCGGGCTGCTTTGAGAGTGCCCACGGAACTCTTCAAACTGAGACCAGGAACGGGGGGTGGTGGGTTTTGTTTCACCGGGCAGAAGCCTTTGTCAGTACCAGGTAGGCCCTTGGCCCTAAGGGGTCGGTTGCAGGCTGGATTACCCCGAATAACAAGATGCCGCCCAGGGACAAGCTGCCACCTGTGCCAACTCGTACTTCTTCGAGAGTGCCCACGGAGCTCTGCAAACTGAGACCAGGAACGTGGGTTGGTGAATTTTGTTTCCCTGGGCAGAAGACTTTCTCTGTACTAGGTCGGCCCTCGGCCCTTAGGGGCAGGCGGACTGCTGGATTTCCACGAATATCAAGATGCCGCACAGAGACCAGCTGCCACCTGTAAAAACTGGCGCTGCTTTGAGAGTGCCCACGGAGCTCTGCAAACTGAGACCAGGACCATGGGGTGCTGAGTTTTGTTTCCCTGGGCAGAAGCATTTGCAGTACCAGGTAGGCCCTTGTTCCTCAGGGTCTGGCTGACTGCTGGATTTCCACGAATATCAAGGTGCTGCCCAGGGAAAAGCTGCCACGTGTGCCAACTTGTACTGCTTTGAGAGTGCCCACGGAACTCTTCAAACTGAAACCAGGAATGTGGGGTGCTCGGTTTTGTTTCCCCGGGCAGAAGCCTTTGTCAGTACCAGGTGGGCCCTTGGTCCTAAGGAGCTGGCTGGCAGCAGGATTGCCACGAAAATCAAGGTGCCGCCCAGGGACAATCTGGCACATGTGCCAACTTGGGCTGGTTTGAGAGTGCCCATGGAGCTCTGCAAACTGAAACCAGGAATGTGGGTTTGTGGGTTTTGTTTCCTGGGCAGAAGCATTTGCAGTACCAGGTAGGCCCTTGTTCCTTAGGGGCCGTCTGCCTGCTGGATTTCCATGAAAATCAAGATGCCGCCCAGGAACAAGCTGGCACATGTGCCAGCTTGGGCTGCTTTGAGAGTGCCCATGGAGCTCTGCAAACTGAAACCAGGAACGTGGGTTTGTGGGTTTTGTTTCCAGGGCAGAAGCCTTTGTCAGTACCAGGTAGGCCCTTGTTCCTTAGGGGCCGTCTGCCTGCTGGATTTCCACGAATATCAAGATGCCGCCCAGGGACAAGCTGCTACCTGTGCCAACTCGGGCTGCTTTGAGAGTCTCCACGGAGCTCTGCAAACTGAGACCAGGACCGTGGGGTGCTGAGTTTTGTTTCCCCGTGCAGAAGCTTTTGTCAGTACCAGGTAGGCACTTGGTACTAAAGGGCAGGCAGCCTGCTGGATTTCCATGAATATCAAGATGCTGCCCAGGGACAAGCTGCCACCTGTGCCAAGTCACGCTGCTTTGAGAGTGCCCACGGAACTCTGCAAACTGAGACCAGGAATGTGGGGTGGCGGGTTTTGTTTCCCTGGTCATAAGCCTTTGTCAGTACCAGGTAGGCCCTCGGCCCTAACGGGCCGGTTGCAGGCTGGATTTCCACCAATATCAAGATGCTGCCCAGGGACAAGCTGCCACCTGTGCCAACTCACGCGGCTTTGAGAGTGCCCACGGATCTCTGCAAACTGAGACCGGGAACGTCGGGTAGTGGGTTATGTTTTGCTGGGCAGAAGACTTTCTCTGTACTAGGTCGGCCCTCCGCCCTTAGCGTCCGGCTGCCTGCTGGATTTCCATGAATATCAAGATACCACCCAGGGACAAGCTGGCACATGTGCCAACTCGGGCTGCTTTGAGAGTGCCCATGGAGCTCTGCAAACTGAAACCAGGAACGTGGGTTTGTGGGTTTTGTTTCCAGGGCAGAAGCCTTTGTCAGTACCAGGTAGGCCCTTGTTCCTTAGGGGCCGTCTACCTGTTGGATTTCCACGAATATCAAGATGCCGCCCAGGGACAAGCTGCCACCTGTGGCAACTCGTGCTGCTTTGAGAGTGACCACGGAACTCTTCAAACTGAGACCAGGAACGTGGGTTGGTGAATTTTTTTTCCCTGGGCAGAAGACATTATCTGTGCTAGGTCGACCCTCAGACCTTAGGGGCAGGCTGACTGCTGGATTTCCACGAATATCAAGGTGCCGCCCAGGGACAAGCTGCCACCTGTGCCAACTCGGGCTGCTTTGAGAGTGCCCACGGAGCTCTGCAAACTGAGACCAGGAACGTGGGGTGGTGAGTTTTCTTTACCTGGGCAGAAGCATTTGCAGTACCAGGTAGGCCCTTGTTCCTTTAGGGCAGGCATCCTGCTGGATTTCCATGAATATCAAGGTGCCGCCCAGGGACAAGCTGCCACCTGTGCCAACTCGGGCTGCATTGAGAGTGCCCACGGAGCTCTGCAAACTGAGACCAGGAACGTGGGGTGGCGGGTTTTGTTTCCCTGGACAGAAGCATTTGTCAATACTAGGTAGGCCCTTGTTCCTTAGGGGCTGTCTGCCTGCTGGATTTCCACGAAAATCAAGATGCCGCCCAGGGACAAGCTGCCACCTGTGCCAACTCGTGCTGCTTTCAGAGTGCCCACGGAAATCTGCAAACTGAGACCTGGAACGGGGGGTGGTGTGTTTTGTTTCACCGGGAAGAAGCCTTTTTCAGTACCAGGTAGCCCCTTGTTCCTTAGGGGCCGTCTGCCTGCTGGATTTCCACGAAAATCAAGATGCCGCCCAGGGACAAGCTGCCACCTGTGCCAACTCGGGCTGCTTTGAGAGTGCCCACGTAACCTTTCAAACTGAGACCAGGAACGTGGGGTGCTGTGTTTTGTTTCCTGGGCAGAAGCCTTTTTCAGTACCAGGTAGGCCCTCAGCCCTAAGGGGCCGGTTGCAGGCTGGATTACCCCGAATAACAAGATGCCGCCCAGGGACAAGCTGCCCTCTGTCCCAGCTCGGGCTGCTTTGAGAGTGCCCACGGAACTCTTCAAACTGAGACCAGGAACGGGGGGTGGTGGGTTTTGTTTCACCGGGCAGAAGCCTTTGTCAGTACCAGGTAGGCCCTTGGCCCTAAGGGGTCGGTTGCAGGCTGGATTACCCCGAATAACAAGATGCCGCCCAGGGACAACCTGCCACCTGTGCCAACTCGTACTTCTTCGAGAGTGCCCACGGAGCTCTGCAAACTGAGACCAGGAACGTGGGTTGGTGAATTTTGTTTCCCTGGGCAGAAGACTTTCTCTGTACTAGGTCGGCCCTCGGCCCTTAGGGGCAGGATGACTGCTGGATTTCCACGAATATCAAGATGCCGCACAGAGACCAGCTGCCACCTGTAAAAACTGGCGCTGCTTTGAGAGTGCCCACGGAGCTCTGCAAACTGAGACCAGGACCGTGGGGTGCTGAGTTTTGTTTCCCTGGGCAGAAGCATTTGCAGTACCAGGTAGGCCCTTGTTCCTCAGGGGCTGGCTGACTGCTGGATTTCCACGAAAATCAAGATGCCGCCCAGGGACATGCTGCCCTCTGTCCCAGCTCGGGCTGCTTTGAGAGTGCCCACGGAACTCTTCAAACTGAGACCTGGAACGGGGGGTGGTTTGTTTTGTTTCACCGGGAAGAAGCCTTTTTCAGTACCAGGTAGGCCCTTGTTCCTTAGGGGCCGGCTGCCTGCTGGATTTCCACGAATATCAAGATGCCGCCCAGGGACAAGCTGCCACCTGTGCCAACTCGGGCTGCTTTGAGAGTGCCCACGGAGCTCTGCAAACTGAAACAAGGAACGTGGGTTTGTGGGTTTTGCTTCCAGGGCAGAAGCCTTTGTCAGTACAGGTAGGCCCTTGTTCCTTAGGGGCCGTCTACCTGTTGGATTTCCACGAATATCAAGATGCCGCCCAGGGACAAGCTGCCACCTGTGCCAACTCATGCTGCTTTGAGGGTGACCACGGAACTCTTCAAACTGAGACCAGGAACGTGGGTTGGTGAATTTTTTTTACCTCGGCAGAAGACATTATCTGTGCTAGGTCGACCCTCAGACCTTAGGGGCAGGCTGACTGCTGGATTTCCACGAATATCAAGGTGCCGCCCAGGGACAAGCTGCCACCTGTGCCATCTCGGGCTGCTTTGAGAGTGCCCACAGAGCTCTGCAAACTGAGACCAGGAATGTCGGGTAGTGGGTTTTGTTTTGCTGGGCAGAAGACTTTCTCTGAACTAGGTCGGCCCTCCGCCCTTAGCGTCCGGCTGACTGCTGGATTTCCACGAATATAAGATGCCGCCAAGGGACAAGCTGCCACCTGTGCCAACTCGGGCTGCTTTGAGAGTGCCCACGGAGCTCTGCAAACTGAGACCAGGAACGTGGGGTGGCGGGTTTTGTTTCCCTGGACAGAAGCATTTGTCAGTACCAGGTAGGCCCTTGTTCCTTAGGGGCTGTCTGCCTGCTGGATTTCCACGAAAATCAAGATGCCGCCCAGGGACAAGCTGCCACCTGTGCCAACTCGGGCTGCTTTGAGAGTGCCCATGGAGCTCTGCAAACTGAGACCAGGAATGTGGGTTTGTGTACTTTCCTTTCCTGGGCAGAAGCCTTTGTCAGTACCAGGTAGGCCCTTGTTCCTTAGGGGCCGTCTGCCTGCTGGATTTCCACGAATATCAAGATGCCGCCCAGGGACAAGCTGCCACCTGTGCCAACTCGCGCTGCTTTGAGAGTGCCCACGGAGCTCTTCAAACTGAGACTAGGACCGTGGGGTGCTCGGTATTTTTTTCCGCGGGCAGAAGTCTTTGTCAGTACCATGTGGGCCCTTGGCCCTAAGGAGCAGGCTGGCAGCAGGATTTCCATGAAAATCAAGATGCCGCACAGGGACAAGCTGCCACCTGTGCCAGCTCGGGCTGGTTTGAGAGTGCCCATGGAGCTCTGCAAACTGAGACCAGGAACGTGGGGTGGTGAGTTTTGTTTCCCTGGGCAGAAGCATTTGCAGTACCAGGTAGGCCCTCGGTCCTTTAGGGCAGGCAGCCTGCTGGATTTCGATGAATATCAAGATGCTGCCCAGGGACAAGCTGCCACCTGTGCCAACTCGGGCTGCTTTGAGAGTGCCCACGGAACTCTTCAAACTGAGACCAGGAACGTGGGGTGCTGTGTTTTGTTTCCTGGGCAGAAGCCTTTGTCAGTACCAGGTAGGCCCTCAGCCCTAAGGGGCCGGTTGCAGGCTGGATTACCCCGAATAACAAGATGCCGCCCAGGGACAAGCTGCCCTCTGTCCCAGCTCGGGCTGCTTTGAGAGTGCCCACGGAACTCTTCAAACTGAGACCAGGAACGGGGGGTGGTGGGTTTTGTTTCACCGGGCAGAAGCCTTTGTCAGTACCAGGTAGGCCCTTGGCCCTAAGGGGTCGGTTGCAGGCTGGATTACCCCGAATAACAAGATGCCGCCCAGGGACAAGCTGCCACCTGTGCCAACTCGTACTTCTTCGAGAGTGCCCACGGAGCTCTGCAAACTGAGACCAGGAACGTGGGTTGGTGAATTTTGTTTCCCTGGGCAGAAGACTTTCTCTGTACTAGGTCGGCCCTCGGCCCTTAGGGGCAGGCGGACTGCTGGATTTCCACGAATATCAAGATGCCGCACAGAGACCAGCTGCCACCTGTAAAAACTGGCGCTGCTTTGAGAGTGCCCACGGAGCTCTGCAAACTGAGACCAGGACCATGGGGTGCTGAGTTTTGTTTCCCTGGGCAGAAGCATTTGCAGTACCAGGTAGGCCCTTGTTCCTCAGGGTCTGGCTGACTGCTGGATTTCCACGAATATCAAGGTGCTGCCCAGGGAAAAGCTGCCACGTGTGCCAACTTGTACTGCTTTGAGAGTGCCCACGGAACTCTTCAAACTGAAACCAGGAATGTGGGGTGCTCGGTTTTGTTTCCCCGGGCAGAAGCCTTTGTCAGTACCAGGTGGGCCCTTGGTCCTAAGGAGCTGGCTGGCAGCAGGATTGCCACGAAAATCAAGGTGCCGCCCAGGGACAATCTGGCACATGTGCCAACTTGGGCTGGTTTGAGAGTGCCCATGGAGCTCTGCAAACTGAAACCAGGAATGTGGGTTTGTGGGTTTTGTTTCCTGGGCAGAAGCATTTGCAGTACCAGGTAGGCCCTTGTTCCTTAGGGGCCGTCTGCCTGCTGGATTTCCATGAAAATCAAGATGCCGCCCAGGAACAAGCTGGCACATGTGCCAGCTTGGGCTGCTTTGAGAGTGCCCATGGAGCTCTGCAAACTGAAACCAGGAACGTGGGTTTGTGGGTTTTGTTTCCAGGGCAGAAGCCTTTGTCAGTACCAGGTAGGCCCTTGTTCCTTAGGGGCCGTCTGCCTGCTGGATTTCCACGAATATCAAGATGCCGCCCAGGGACAAGCTGCCACCTGTGCCAACTCGGGCTGCTTTGAGAGTCTCCACGGAGCTCTGCAAACTGAGACCAGGACCGTGGGGTGCTGAGTTTTGTTTCCCCGTGCAGAAGCTTTTGTCAGTACCAGGTAGGCACTTGGTACTAAAGGGCAGGCAGCCTGCTGGATTTCCATGAATATCAAGATGCTGCCCAGGGACAAGCTGCCACCTGTGCCAAGTCACGCTGCTTTGAGAGTGCCCACGGAACTCTGCAAACTGAGACCAGGAATGTGGGGTGGCGGGTTTTGTTTCCCTGGTCATAAGCCTTTGTCAGTACCAGGTAGGCCCTCGGCCCTAACGGGCCGGTTGCAGGCTGGATTTCCACCAATATCAAGATGCTGCCCAGGGACAAGCTGCCACCTGTGCCAACTCACGCGGCTTTGAGAGTGCCCACGGATCTCTGCAAACTGAGACCGGGAACGTCGGGTAGTGGGTTATGTTTTGCTGGGCAGAAGACTTTCTCTGTACTAGGTCGGCCCTCCGCCCTTAGCGTCCGGCTGCCTGCTGGATTTCCATGAATATCAAGATACCACCCAGGGACAAGCTGGCACATGTGCCAACTCGGGCTGCTTTGAGAGTGCCCATGGAGCTCTGCAAACTGAAACCAGGAACGTGGGTTTGTGGGTTTTGTTTCCAGGGCAGAAGCCTTTGTCAGTACCAGGTAGGCCCTTGTTCCTTAGGGGCCGTCTACCTGTTGGATTTCCACGAATATCAAGATGCCGCCCAGGGACAAGCTGCCACCTGTGGCAACTCGTGCTGCTTTGAGAGTGACCACGGAACTCTTCAAACTGAGACCAGGAACGTGGGTTGGTGAATTTTTTTTCCCTGGGCAGAAGACATTATCTGTGCTAGGTCGACCCTCAGACCTTAGGGGCAGGCTGACTGCTGGATTTCCACGAATATCAAGGTGCCGCCCAGGGACAAGCTGCCACCTGTGCCAACTCGGGCTGCTTTGAGAGTGCCCACGGAGCTCTGCAAACTGAGACCAGGAACGTGGGGTGGTGAGTTTTCTTTACCTGGGCAGAAGCATTTGCAGTACCAGGTAGGCCCTTGTTCCTTTAGGGCAGGCATCCTGCTGGATTTCCATGAATATCAAGGTGCCGCCCAGGGACAAGCTGCCACCTGTGCCAACTCGGGCTGCATTGAGAGTGCCCACGGAGCTCTGCAAACTGAGACCAGGAACGTGGGGTGGCGGGTTTTGTTTCCCTGGACAGAAGCATTTGTCAATACTAGGTAGGCCCTTGTTCCTTAGGGGCTGTCTGCCTGCTGGATTTCCACGAAAATCAAGATGCCGCCCAGGGACAAGCTGCCACCTGTGCCAACTCGTGCTGCTTTCAGAGTGCCCACGGAAATCTGCAAACTGAGACCTGGAACGGGGGGTGGTGTGTTTTGTTTCACCGGGAAGAAGCCTTTTTCAGTACCAGGTAGCCCCTTGTTCCTTAGGGGCCGTCTGCCTGCTGGATTTCCACGAAAATCAAGATGCCGCCCAGGGACAAGCTGCCACCTGTGCCAACTCGGGCTGCTTTGAGAGTGCCCACGTAACCTTTCAAACTGAGACCAGGAACGTGGGGTGCTGTGTTTTGTTTCCTGGGCAGAAGCCTTTTTCAGTACCAGGTAGGCCCTCAGCCCTAAGGGGCCGGTTGCAGGCTGGATTACCCCGAATAACAAGATGCCGCCCAGGGACAAGCTGCCCTCTGTCCCAGCTCGGGCTGCTTTGAGAGTGCCCACGGAACTCTTCAAACTGAGACCAGGAACGGGGGGTGGTGGGTTTTGTTTCACCGGGCAGAAGCCTTTGTCAGTACCAGGTAGGCCCTTGGCCCTAAGGGGTCGGTTGCAGGCTGGATTACCCCGAATAACAAGATGCCGCCCAGGGACAAGCTGCCACCTGTGCCAACTCGTACTTCTTCGAGAGTGCCCACGGAGCTCTGCAAACTGAGACCAGGAACGTGGGTTGGTGAATTTTGTTTCCCTGGGCAGAAGACTTTCTCTGTACTAGGTCGGCCCTCGGCCCTTAGGGGCAGGATGACTGCTGGATTTCCACGAATATCAAGATGCCGCACAGAGACCAGCTGCCACCTGTAAAAACTGGCGCTGCTTTGAGAGTGCCCACGGAGCTCTGCAAACTGAGACCAGGACCGTGGGGTGCTGAGTTTTGTTTCCCTGGGCAGAAGCATTTGCAGTACCAGGTAGGCCCTTGTTCCTCAGGGGCTGGCTGACTGCTGGATTTCCACGAAAATCAAGATGCCGCCCAGGGACATGCTGCCCTCTGTCCCAGCTCGGGCTGCTTTGAGAGTGCCCACGGAACTCTTCAAACTGAGACCTGGAACGGGGGGTGGTTTGTTTTGTTTCACCGGGAAGAAGCCTTTTTCAGTACCAGGTAGGCCCTTGTTCCTTAGGGGCCGGCTGCCTGCTGGATTTCCACGAATATCAAGATGCCGCCCAGGGACAAGCTGCCACCTGTGCCAACTCGGGCTGCTTTGAGAGTGCCCATGGAGCTCTGCAAACTGAGACCAGGAACGTGGTTTTGTGTACTTTCCTTTCCCTGGACAGAAGACTTTTCTGTACTAGGTCGGCCCTCGGCCCTTAGGGGCAGGCTGACTACTGGATTTCCACGAATATCAAGATGCCGCCCAGGGACAAGCTGCCACCTGTGACAACTGGCGCTGCTTTGAGAGTGCCCACGGAGCTCTGCAAACTGAGACCAGGACCGTGGGGTGCTGAGTTTTGTTTCCCTAGGCAGAAGCATTTGCAGTACCAGGTAGGCCCTGGTTCCTCAGGGGCTGGCTGCCTGCTGGATTTCCACGAAAATCAAGGTGCTGCCCAGGGAAAAGCTGCCACCTGTGCCAACTCGGGCTGCTTTGAGAGTGCCCACGGAGCTCTGCAAACTGAGACCAGGAACGTGGGTTTGTGGGTTTTGTTTCCTGGGCAGAAGCATTTGCAGTACCAGGTAGGCCCTTGTTCCTTAGGGGCCGTCTGCCTGCTGGATTTCCATGAATATCAAGATGCCGCCCAGGGACAAGCTGCCACCTGTGCCAACTCGGGCTGCTTTGAGAGTGCCCACGGAGCTCTGCAAACTGAGACCAGGAACGTGGGTTTGTGGGTTTTGTTTCCAGGGCAGAAGCCTTTGTCAGTACAGGTAGGCCCTTGTTCCTTAGGGGCCGTCTGACTGCTGTATTTCCCCGAATAACAAGATGCCGCCCAGGGACAAGCTGCCACGTGTGCCAACTTGTACTGCTTTGAGAGTGCCCACGGAACTCTTCAAACTGAGACCTGGAACGGGGGGTGGTTTGTTTTGTTTCACCGGGAAGAAGCCTTTTTCAGTACCAGGTAGGCCCTTGTTCCTTAGGGGCCGTCTGCCTGCTGGATTTCCACGAATACCAAGATGCCGCCCAGGGACAAGCTGCCACCTGTGCCAACTGGGGCTGCTTTGAGAGTGCCCATGGAGCTCTGCAAACTGAGACCAGGAACGTGGGTTTGTGTACTTTCCTTTCCCTGGACAGAAGACTTTTCTGTACTAGGTCGGCCCTCGGCCCTTAGGGGCAGGCTGACTACTGGATTTCCACGAATATCAAGATGCCGCACAGAGACAAGCTGCCACCTGTGACAACTGGCGCTGCTTTGAGAGTGCCGACGGAGCTCTGCAAACTGAGACCAGGACCGTGGGGTGCTGAGTTTTGTTTCCCTAGGCAGAAGCATTTGCAGTACCAGGTAGGCCCTTGTTCCTCAGGGGCTGGCTGCCTGCTGGATTTCCACGAAAATCAAGGTGCTGCCCAGGGAAAAGCTGCCACCTGTGCCAACTCGGGCTGCTTTGAGAGTGCCCACGGAGCTCTGCAAACTGAGACCAGGAACGTGGGTTTGTGGGTTTTGTTTCCTGGGCAGAAGCATTTGCAGTACCAGGTAGGCCCTTGTTCCTTAGGGGCCGTCTGCCTGCTGGATTTCCATGAATATCAACATGCCGCCCAGGGACAAGCTGCCACCTGTGCCAACTCAGGCTGCTTTGAGAGTGCCCACGGAGCTCTGCAAACTGAGACCTGGAACGTGGGTTTGTGGGTTTTGTTTCCAGGGCAGAAGCCTTTGTCAGTACAGGTAGGCCCTTGTTCCTTAGGGGCAGGCTGACTACTGGATTTCCACGAATATCAAGATGCCGCACAGAGACAAGCTGCCACCTGTGACAACTGGCGCTGCTTTGAGAGTGCCGACGGAGCTCTGCAAACTGAGACCAGGACCGTGGGGTGCTGAGTTTTGTTTCCCTAGGCAGAAGCATTTGCAGTACCAGGTAGGCCCTTGTTCCTCAGGGGCTGGCTGCCTGCTGGATTTCCACGAAAATCAAGGTGCTGCCCAGGGAAAAGCTGCCACCTGTGCCAACTCGGGCTGCTTTGAGAGTGCCCACGGAGCTCTGCAAACTGAGACCAGGAACGTGGGTTGGTGAATTTTTTTTCCCTGGGCAGAAGACATTATCTGTGCTAGGTCGACCCTCGGACCTTAGGCGCAGGCTGACTGCTGGATTTCCACGAATATCAAGATGCCGCCCAGGGACAATCTGGCACATGTGCCAACTTGGGCTGCTTTGAGAGTGCCCATGGAGCTCTGCAAACTGAAACCAGGAACGTGGGTTTGTGGGTTTTGTTTTCCCGGGCAGAAGCCTTTGTCAGTACCAGGTAGGCCCTTGTTCCTTAGGGGCCGGCTGCCTGCTGGATTTCCACGAATATCAAGATGCCGCCCAGGGACAAGCTGCCACCTGTGCCAACTCGGGCTGCTTTGAGGGTGCCCACTGAACTCTTCCAACTGAGACCAGGAATGTGGGGTGGCGGGTTTTATTTCCCTGGGCATAAGCCTTTGTCAGTACCAGGTAAGCCCACGGCCCTATCGGGCCGGTTGCAGGCTGGATTTCCATGAATAACAAGATGCCGCACAGGGACAAGCTGCCACCTGTGCCAACTCGGGCTGCTTTGAGAGTGCCCACAGAGCTCTGCAAACTGAGACGAGGAACGTCGGGTAGTGGGTTTTGTTTCCCTGGGCAGAAGACTTTCTCTGAATTAGGTCGGCCCTCCGCCCTTAGCGTCCGGCTGCCTGCTGGGTTTCCACGAATATCAAGATGCCGCCCAGGGACAAGCTGCCACCTGTGCAAACTCGTGCTACTTTGAGGGTGACCACGGAGTTCTTCAAACTGAGACCAGGAACGTGGGGTTATGGGTTTTGTTTCCTTGGACAGAAGCCTTTTTCAGTACCAGGTTGGCGCTTGTTCCTTAGGGGTAGGCTGCTGTCTGGATTTCCACGAATATCAAGATGCCGCCCAGGGACAAGCAGCCACCTGTGCCAACTCGGGCTGCTTTGACAGTGCCCACGGAGCGCTACAAACTGAGACCAGGAACGTGAGTTCGTGAATTTTGTTTCCTTGGGCAGAAGATTTTCTCTGTACTAGTTCGGCCCTCGGCCCTTAGGGGCTGGCTGACTACTGGATTTCCACGAATATCAAGATGCCGCCCAGGGAAAAGCAGCCACCTGTGCCAACTCGCGCTGCTTTGAGGGTGACCACGGAGTTCTTCAAACTGAGACCAGGAACGTGGGGTGCTGTGTTTTGTTTCCCTGGGCAGAAGCCTTTGTCAGTACCAGGTAGGCCCTTGTTCCTTTGGGGCAGGCTGCCTGCTGGATTTCCACAAAAATCAAGGTGCTGCCCAGGGAAAAGCTGCCACCTGTACCAACTTGTACTGCTTTGAGAGTGCCCACGGAACTCTTCAAACTGAAACCAGGAATGTGGGGTGCTCGGTTTTGTTTCCCCGGGCAGAAGCCTTTGTCAGTACCAGGTGGGCCCTCGGCCCTAAGGAGCTGGCTGGCAGCAGGATTGCCACGAAAATCAAGGTGCCGCCCAGGGACAATCTGGCACATGTGCCAACTTGGGCTGGTTTGAGAGTGCCCATGGAGTTCTGCAAACTGAAACCAGGAACGTGGGTTTGTGGGTTTTGTTTCCTGGGCAGAAGCATTTGCAGTACCAGGTAGGCCCTTGGCCTTAAGAAGCTGGTTGCCTGCAGGATTTCCACGAATATCAAGATGCCGCCCAGGGACAAGCTGCCACCTGTGCCAACTCGGGCTGCTTTGAGAGTGCCCACGTAACCTTTCAAACTGAGACCAGGAACGTGGGGTGCTGTGTTTTGTTTCCTGGGCAGAAGCCTTTTTCAGTACCAGGTAGGCCCTCAGCCCTAAGGGGCCGGTTGCAGGCTGGATTACCACGAATAACAAGATGCCGCCCAGGGACAAGCTGCCCTCTGTCCCAGCTCGGGCTGCTTTGAGAGTGCCCACGGAACTCTTCAAACTGAGACCAGGAACGGGGGGTGGTGGGTTTTGTTTCACCGGGCAGAAGCCTTTGTCAGTACCAGGTAGGCCCTTGGCCCTAAGGGGTCGGTTGCAGGCTGGATTACCCCGAATAACAAGATGCCGCCCAGGGACAAGCTGCCACCTGTGCCAACTCGTACTTCTTCGAGTGTGCCCACGGAGCTCTGCAAACTGAGACCAGGAACGTGGGTTGGTGAATTTTGTTTCCCTGGGCAGAAGACTTTCTCTGTACTAGGTCGGCCCTCGGCCCTTAGGGGCAGGCGGACTGCTGGATTTCCACGAATATCAAGATGCCGCACAGAGACCAGCTGCCACCTGTAAAAACTGGCGCTGCTTTGAGAGTGCCCACGGAGCTCTGCAAACTGAGACCAGGACCGTGGGGTGCTGAGTTTTGTTTCCCTGGGCA
This sequence comes from Motacilla alba alba, assembly GCF_015832195.1. Classification (NCBI taxonomy): domain Eukaryota; kingdom Metazoa; phylum Chordata; class Aves; order Passeriformes; family Motacillidae; genus Motacilla; species Motacilla alba. The sequence continues at coordinate 2,127,099 of NC_052035.1, read as the reverse complement.
GAAGCATTTGCAGTACCAGGTAGGCCCTTGTTCCTCAGGGGCTGGCTGACTGCTGGATTTCCACGAATATCAAGGTGCTGCCCAGGGAAAAGCTGCCACGTGTGCCAACTTGTACTGCTTTGAGAGTGCCCACGGAACTCTTCAAACTGAGACCTGGAACGGGGGGTGGTTTGTTTTGTTTCACCGGGAAGAAGCCTTTTTCAGTACCAGGTAGGCCCTTGTTCCTTAGGGGCCGTCTGCCTGCTGGATTTCCACGAATACCAAGGTGCCGCCCAGGGACAAGCTGCCACCTGTGCCAACTGGGGCTGCTTTGAGAGTGCCCATGGAGCTCTGCAAACTGAGACCAGGAACGTGGGTTTGTGTACTTTCCTTTCCCTGGACAGAAGACTTTTCTGTACTAGGTCGGCCCTCGGCCCTTAGGGGCAGGCTGACTACTGGATTTCCACGAATATCAAGATGCCGCACAGAGACAAGCTGCCACCTGTGACAACTGGCGCTGCTTTGAGAGTGCCGACGGAGCTCTGCAAACTGAGACCAGGACCGTGGGGTGCTGAGTTTTGTTTCCCTAGGCAGAAGCATTTGCAGTACCAGGTAGGCCCTTGTTCCTCAGGGGCTGGCTGCCTGCTGGATTTCCACGAAAATCAAGGTGCTGCCCAGGGAAAAGCTGCCACCTGTGCCAACTCGGGCTGCTTTGAGAGTGCCCACGGAGCTCTGCAAACTGAGACCAGGAACGTGGGTTGGTGAATTTTTTTTCCCTGGGCAGAAGACATTATCTGTGCTAGGTCGACCCTCGGACCTTAGGCGCAGGCTGACTGCTGGATTTCCACGAATATCAAGATGCCGCCCAGGGACAATCTGGCACATGTGCCAACTTGGGCTGCTTTGAGAGTGCCCATGGAGCTCTGCAAACTGAAACCAGGAACGTGGGTTTGTGGGTTTTGTTTTCCCGGGCAGAAGCCTTTGTCAGTACCAGGTAGGCCCTTGTTCCTTAGGGGCCGTCTGCCAGCTGGATTTCCACGAATATCAAGATGCCGCCCAGGGACAAGCTGCCACCTGTGCCAACTCGGGCTGCTTTGAGAGTGCCCACTGAACTCTTCCAACTGAGACCAGGAATGTGGGGTGGCGGGTTTTATTTCCCTGGGCATAAGCCTTTGTCAGTACCAGGTAAGCCCACGGCCCTAACGGGCCGGTTGCAGGCTGGATTTCCATGAATAACAAGATGCCGCACAGGGACAAGCTGCCACCTGTGCCAACTCGGGCTGCTTTGAGAGTGCCCACAGAGCTCTGCAAACTGAGACGAGGAACGTCGGGTAGTGGGTTTTGTTTCCCTGGGCAGAAGACTTTCTCTGAATTAGGTCGGCCCTCCGCCCTTAGCGTCCGGCTGCCTGCTGGGTTTCCACGAATATCAAGATGCCGCCCAGGGACAAGCTGCCACCTGTGCAAACTCGTGCTACTTTGAGGGTGACCACGGAGTTCTTCAAACTGAGACCAGGAACGTGGGGTTATGGGTTTTGTTTCCTTGGACAGAAGCCTTTTTCAGTACCAGGTTGGCGCTTGTTCCTTAGGGGTAGGCTGCTGTCTGGATTTCCACGAATATCAAGATGCCGCCCAGGGACAAGCAGCCACCTGTGCCAACTCGGGCTGCTTTGACAGTGCCCACGGAGCGCTACAAACTGAGACCAGGAACGTGAGTTCGTGAATTTTGTTTCCTTGGGCAGAAGATTTTCTCTGTACTAGTTCGGCCCTCGGCCCTTAGGGGCTGGCTGACTACTGGATTTCCACGAATATCAAGATGCCGCCCAGGGAAAAGCAGCCACCTGTGCCAACTCGCGCTGCTTTGAGGGTGACCACGGAGTTCTTCAAACTGAGACCAGGAACGTGGGGTGCTGTGTTTTGTTTCCCTGGGCAGAAGCCTTTGTCAGTACCAGGTAGGCCCTTGTTCCTTTGGGGCAGGCTGCCTGCTGGATTTCCACAAAAATCAAGGTGCTGCCCAGGGAAAAGCTGCCACCTGTACCAACTTGTACTGCTTTGAGAGTGCCCACGGAACTCTTCAAACTGAAACCAGGAATGTGGGGTGCTCGGTTTTGTTTCCCCGGGCAGAAGCCTTTGTCAGTACCAGGTGGGCCCTTGGCCCTAAGGAGCTGGCTGGCAGCAGGATTGCCACGAAAATCAAGGTGCCGCCCAGGGACAATCTGGCACATGTGCCAACTTGGGCTGGTTTGAGAGTGCCCACGGAACTCTTAAAACTGAGACCAGGAACGTGGGTTTGTGGGTTTTGTTTCCTGGGCAGAAGCATTTGCAGTACCAGGTAGGCCCTTGGCCTTAAGAAGCTGGTTGCCTGCAGGATTTCCACGAATATCAAGATGCCGCCCAGGGACAAGCTACCACCTGTGCCAACTCGGGCTGCTTTGAGAGTGCCCACGTAACCTTTCAAACTGAGACCAGGAACGTGGGGTGCTGTGTTTTGTTTCCTGGGCAGAAGTCTTTTTCAGTACCAGGTAGGCCCTCAGCCCTAAGGGGCCGGTTGCAGGCTGGATTACCACGAATAACAAGATGCCGCCCAGGGACAAGCTGCCCTCTGTCCCAGCTCGGGCTGCTTTGAGAGTGCCCACGGAACTCTTCAAACTGAGACCAGGAACGGGGGGTGGTGGGTTTTGTTTCCCTGGGCAGAAGACTTTCTCTGTACTAGGTCGGCCCTCGGCCCTTAGGGGCAGGCGGACTGCTGGATTTCCACGAATATCAAGATGCCGCACAGAGACCAGCTGCCACCTGTAAAAACTGGCGCTGCTTTGAGAGTGCCCACGGAGCTCTGCAAACTGAGACCAGGACCGTGGGGTGCTGAGTTTTGTTTCCCTGGGCAGAAGCATTTGCAGTACCAGGTAGGCCCTTGTTCCTCAGGGGCTGGCTGACTGCTGGATTTCCACGAATATCAAGGTGCTGCCCAGGGAAAAGCTACCACCTGTGCCAACTCGGGCTGCTTTGAGAGTGCCCACGTAACCTTTCAAACTGAGACCAGGAACGTGGGGTGCTGTGTTTTGTTTCCTGGGCAGAAGCCTTTTTCAGTACCAGGTAGGCCCTCAGCCCTAAGGGGCCGGTTGCAGGCTGGATTACCACGAATAACAAGATGCCGCCCAGGGACAAGCTGCCCTCTGTCCCAGCTCGGGCTGCTTTGAGAGTGCCCACGGAACTCTTCAAACTGAGACCAGGAACGGGGGGTGGTGGGTTTTGTTTCACCGGGCAGAAGCCTTTGTCAGTACCAGGTAGGCCCTTGGCCCTAAGGGGTCGGTTGCAGGCTGGATTACCCCGAATAACAAGATGCCGCCCAGGGACAAGCTGCCACCTGTGCCAACTCGTACTTCTTCGAGAGTGCCCACGGAGCTCTGCAAACTGAGACCAGGAACGTGGGTTGGTGAATTTTGTTTCCCTGGGCAGAAGACTTTCTCTGTACTAGGTCGGCCCTCGGCCCTTAGGGGCAGGCGGACTGCTGGATTTCCACGAATATCAAGATGCCGCACAGAGACCAGCTGCCACCTGTAAAAACTGGCGCTGCTTTGAGAGTGCCCACGGAGCTCTGCAAACTGAGACCAGGACCGTGGGGTGCTGAGTTTTGTTTCCCTGGGCAGAAGCATTTGCAGTACCAGGTAGGCCCTTGTTCCTCAGGGGCTGGCTGACTGCTGGATTTCCACGAATATCAAGGTGCTGCCCAGGGAAAAGCTGCCACGTGTGCCAACTTGTACTGCTTTGAGAGTGCCCACGGAACTCTTCAAACTGAGACCTGGAACGGGGGGTGGTTTGTTTTGTTTCACCGGGAAGAAGCCTTTTTCAGTACCAGGTAGGCCCTTGTTCCTTAGGGGCCGTCTGCCTGCTGGATTTCCACGAATACCAAGATGCCGCCCAGGGACAAGCTGCCACCTGTGCCAACTGGGGCTGCTTTGAGAGTGCCCATGGAGCTCTGCAAACTGAGACCAGGAACGTGGGTTTGTGTACTTTCCTTTCCCTGGACAGAAGACTTTTCTGTACTAGGTCGGCCCTCGGCCCTTAGGGGCAGGCTGACTACTGGATTTCCACGAATATCAAGATGCCGCACAGAGACAAGCTGCCACCTGTGACAACTGGCGCTGCTTTGAGAGTGCCGACGGAGCTCTGCAAACTGAGACCAGGACCGTGGGGTGCTGAGTTTTGTTTCCCTAGGCAGAAGCATTTGCAGTACCAGGTAGGCCCTTGTTCCTCAGGGGCTGGCTGCCTGCTGGATTTCCACGAAAATCAAGGTGCTGCCCAGGGAAAAGCTGCCACCTGTGCCAACTCGGGCTGCTTTGAGAGTGCCCACGGAGCTCTGCAAACTGAGACCAGGAACGTGGGTTTGTGGGTTTTGTTTCCTGGGCAGAAGCATTTGCAGTACCAGGTAGGCCCTTGTTCCTTAGGGGCCGTCTGCCTGCTGGATTTCCATGAATATCAACATGCCGCCCAGGGACAAGCTGCCACCTGTGCCAACTCAGGCTGCTTTGAGAGTGCCCATGGAGCTCTGCAAACGGAAACCAGGAACGTGGGTTTGTGGGTTTGTCATAAGCCTTTGTCAGTACCAGGTAGGCCCTCGGCCCTAACGGGCCGGTTGCAGGCTGGATGTCGACGAATAACAAGATGCCGCACAGGGACAAGCTGCCACCTGTGCCAACTCGGGCTGCTTTGAGAGTGCCCACAGAGCTCTGCAAACTGAGACCAGGAACGTCGGGTAGTGGGTTTTGTTTCCCTGGGCAGAAGACTTTCTCTGAATTAGGTCGGCCCTCCGCCCTTAGCGTCCGGCTGCCTGCTGGGTTTCCACGAATATCAAGATGCCGCCCAGGGACAAGCTGCCACCTGTGCAAACTGGTACTACTTTGAGGGTGACCACGGAGTTCTTCAAACTGAGACCAGGAACGTGGGGTTATGGGTTTTGTTTCCTTGGACAGAAGCCTTTTTCAGTACCAGGTAGGCCCTTGTTCCTTAGGGGTAGGCTGACTGCTGGATTTCCACGAATATCAAGATGCCGCCCAGGGACAAGCAGCCACCTGTGCCAACTCGGGCTGCTTTGACAGTGCCCACGGAGCGCTACAAACTGAGACCAGGAACGTGAGTTCGTGAATTTTGTTTCCTTGGGCAGAAGATTTTCTCTGTACTAGTTCGGGCCTCGGCCCGTAGGGGCTGGCTGACTACTGGATTTCCACGAATATCAAGATGCCGCCCAGGGAAAAGCTGCCACCTGTGCCAACTCGCGCTGCTTTGAGGGTGACCACGGAGTTCTTCAAACTGAGACCAGGAACGTGGGGTGCTGTGTTTTGTTTCCCTGGGCAGAAGCCTTTGTCAGTACCAGGTGGGCCCTTGGCCCTAAGGAGCTGGCTGGCAGCAGGATTGCCACGAAAATCAAGGTGCCGCCCAGGGACAATCTGGCACATGTGCCAACTTGGGCTGCTTTGAGAGTGCCCATGGAGCTCTGCAAACTGAAACCAGGAACGTGGGTTTGTGGGTTTTGTTTCCTGGGCAGAAGCATTTGCAGTACCAGGTAGGCCCTTGTTCCTTAGGGGCCGTCTGCCTGCTGGATTTCCATGAAAATCAAGATGCCGCCCAGGAACAAGCTGGCACATGTGCCAGCTTGGGCTGCTTTGAGAGTGCCCATGGAGCTCTGCAAACTGAAACCAGGAACGTGGGTTTGTGGGTTTTGTTTCCAGGGCAGAAGCCTTTGTCAGTACCAGGTAGGCCCTTGTTCCTTAGGGGCCGTCTGCCTGCTGGATTTCCACGAATATCAAGATGCCGCCCAGGGACAAGCTGCCACCTGTGCCAACTCGGGCTGCTTTGAGGGTCTCCACGGAGCTCTGCAAACTGAGACCAGGAACGTGGGGTGCTGAGTTTTGTTTCCCCGTGCAGAAGCTTTTGTCAGTACCAGGTAGGCACTTGGTACTAAAGGGCAGGCAGCCTGCTGGATTTCCATGAATATCAAGATGCTGCCCAGGGACAAGCTGCCACCTGTGCCAAGTCACGCTGCTTTGAGAGTGCCCACGGAACTCTGCAAACTGAGACCAGGAATGTGGGGTGGCGGGTTTTGTTTCCCTGGTCATAAGCCTTTGTCAGTACCAGGTAGGCCCTCGGCCCTAACGGGCCGGTTGCAGGCTGGATTTCCACCAATATCAAGATGCTGCCCAGGGACAAGCTGCCACCTGTGCCAACTCACGCGGCTTTGAGAGTGCCCACGGACCTCTGCAAACTGAGACCGGGAACGTCGGGTAGTGGGTTATGTTTTGCTGGGCAGAAGACTTTCTCTGTACTAGGTCGGCCCTCCGCCCTTAGCGTCCGGCTGCCTGCTGGATTTCCATGAATATCAAGATACCACCCAGGGACAAGCTGGCACATGTGCCAACTCGTGCTGCTTTGAGAGTGCCCATGGAGCTCTGCAAACTGAAACCAGGAACGTGGGTTTGTGGGTTTTGTTTCCAGGGCAGAAGCCTTTGTCAGTACAGGTAGGCCCTTGTTCCTTAGGGGCCGTCTACCTGTTGGATTTCCACGAATATCAAGATGCCGCCCAGGGACAAGCTGCCACCTGTGCCAACTTGTGCTGCTTTGAGGGTGACCACGGAACTCTTCAAACTGAGACCAGGAACGTGGGTTGGTGAATTTTTTTTCCCTGGGCAGAAGACATTATCTGTGCTAGGTCGACCCTCAGACCTTAGGGGCAGGCTGACTGCTGGATTTCCACGAATATCAAGGTGCCGCCCAGGGACAAGCTGCCACCTGTGCCAACTCGGGCTGCTTTGAGAGTGCCCACGGAGCTCTGCAAACTGAGACCAGGAACGTGGGGTGGAGAGTTTTCTTTACCTGGGCAGAAGCATTTGCAGTACCAGGTAGGCCCTTGTTCCTTTAGGGCAGGCATCCTGCTGGATTTCCATGAAAATCAAGATGCTGCCCAGGGACAAGCTGCCACCTGTGCCAACTCGCGCGGCTTTGAGAGTGCCCACGGACCTCTGCAAACTGAGACCAGGAACGTCGGGTAGTGGGTTTTGTTTTCCCGGGCAGAAGCCTTTGTCAGTACCAGGTAGGCCCTCGGCCCTAAGCGGCCGGTTGCAGGCTGGATTACCACGAATATCAGGATGCCACCCAGGGACAAGCTGCCACCTGTGCCTACTCGTGCTGCTTTGACAGTGCCCACAGAGCTCTGCAAACTGAGACCAGGAACGTCGGGTAGTGGGTTTTGTTTTGCTGGGCAGAAGACTTTCTCTGAACTAGGTCGGCCCTCCGCCCTTAGCGTCCGGCTGACTGCTGGATTTCCACAAATATAAGATGCCGCCAAGGGACAAGCTGCCACCTGTGCCAACTCGGGCTGCATTGAGAGTGCCCACGGAGCTCTGCAAACTGAGACCAGGAACGTGGGGTGGCGGGTTTTGTTTCCCTGGACAGAAGCATTTGTCAGTACCAGGTAGGCCCTTGTTCCTTAGGGGCTGTCTGCCTGCTGGATTTCCACGAAAATCAAGATGCCGCCCAGGGACAAGCTGCCCTCTGTCCCAGCTCGGGCTGCTTTGAGAGTGCCCACGGAACTCTGCAAACTGAGACCAGGAACGTGGGGTGCTGTGTTTTGTTTCCTGGGCAGAAGTCTTTGTCAGTACCAGGTAGGCCCTCAGCCCTAAGGGGCCGGTTGCAGGCTGGATTACCCCGAATAACAAGATGCCGCCCAGGGACAAGCTGCCCTCTGTCCCAGCTCGGGCTGCTTTGAGAGTGCCCACGGAACTCTTCAAACTGAGACCAGGAACGGGGGGTGGTGGGTTTTGTTTCACCGGGCAGAAGCCTTTGTCAGTACCAGGTAGGCCCTTGGCCCTAAGGGGTCGGTTGCAGGCTGGATTACCCCGAATAACAAGATGCCGCCCAGGGACAAGCTGCCACCTGTGCCAACTCGTACTTCTTCGAGAGTGCCCACGGAGCTCTGCAAACTGAGACCTGGAACGGGGGGTGGTGTGTTTTGTTTCACCGGGAAGAAGCCTTTTTCAGTACCAGGTAGCTCCTTGTTCCTTAGGGGCCGTCTGCCTGCTGGATTTCCACGAAAATCAAGATGCCGCCCAGGGACAAGCTGCCACCTGTGCCAACTCGGGCTGCTTTGAGAGTGCCCATGGAGCTCTGCAAACTGAGACCAGGAATGTGGGTTTGTGTACTTTCCTTTCCTGGGCAGAAGCCTTTGTCAGTACCAGGTAGGCCCTTGTTCCTTAGGGGCCGTCTGCCTGCTGGATTTCCACGAATATCAAGATGCCGCCCAGGGACAAGCTGCCACCTGTGCCTACTCGCGCTGCTTTGAGAGTGCCCACGGAGCTCTGCAAACTGAGACTAGGACCGTGGGGTGCTCGGTTTTGTTTCCCCGGGCAGAAGCCTTTGTCAGTACCAGGTGGGCCCTTGGCCCTAAGGAGCTGGCTGGCAGCAGGATTGCCACGAAAATCAAGGTGCCGCCCAGGGACAATCTGGCACATGTGCCAACTTGGGCTGGTTTGAGAGTGCCCATGGAGCTCTACAAACTGAAACCAGGAACGTGGGTTTGTGGGTTTTGTTTCCAGGGCAGAAGCCTTTGTCAGTACCAGGTAGGCCCTTGTTCCTTAGGGGCCGGCTGCCTGCTGGATTTCCACGAATATCAAGATGCCACCCAGGGACAAGCTGCCACCTGTGCCAACTCGGGCTGCTTTGAGAGTCTCCACGGAGCTCTGCAAACTGAGACCAGGAACGTGGGGTGCTGAGTTTTGTTTCCCCGTGCAGAAGCTTTTGTCAGTACCAGGTAGGCACTTGGTACTAAAGGGCAGGCAGCCTGCTGGATTTCCATGAATATCAAGATGCTGCCCAGGGACAAGCTGCCACCTGTGCCAAGTCACGCTGCTTTGAGAGTGCCCACGGACCTCTGCAAACTGAGACCAGGAATGTGGGGTGGCGGGTTTTGTTTCCCTGGTCATAAGCCTTTGTCAGTACCAGGTAGGCCCTCGGCCCTAACGGGCCGGTTGCAGGCTGGATTTCCACCAATATCAAGATGCTGCCCAGGGACAAGCTGCCACCTGTGCCAACTCGGGCTGCTTTGAGAGTGCCCATGGACCTCTGCAAACTGAGACCGGGAACCTCGGGTAGTGGGTTATGTTTTGCTGGGCAGAAGACTTTCTCTGGACTAGGTCGGCCCTCCGCCCTTAGCGTCCGGCTGCCTGCTGGATTTCCATGAATATCAAGATACCACCCAGGGACAAGCTGGCACATGTGCCAACTCGTGCTGCTTTGAGAGTGCCCATGGAGCTCTGCAAACTGAAACCAGGAACGTGGGTTTGTGGGTTTTGTTTCCAGGGCAGAAGCCTTTGTCAGTTCAGGTAGGCCCTTGTTCCTTAGGGGCCGTCTACCTGTTGGATTTCCACGAATATCAAGATGCCGCCCAGGGACAAGCTACCACCTGTGCCAACTCGTGCTGCTTTGAGGGTGACCACGGAACTCTTCAAACTGAGACCAGGAACGTGGGTTGGTGAATTTTTTTTACCTGGGCAGAAGACATTATCTGTGCTAGGTCGACCCTCGGACCTTAGGGGCAGGCCGACTGCTGGATTTCCACGAATATCAAGGTGCCGCCCAGGGACAAGCTGCCACCTGTGCCAACTCGGGCTGCTTTGAGAGTGCCCACGGAGCTCTGCAAACTGAGACCTGGAACGGGGGGTGGTGTGTTTTGTTTCACCGGGAAGAAGCCTTTTTCAGTACCAGGTAGCTCCTTGTTCCTTAGGGGCCGTCTGCCTGCTGGATTTCCACGAAAATCAAGATGCCGCCCAGGGACAAGCTGCCACCTGTGCCAACTCGGGCTGCTTTGAGAGTGCCCATGGAGCTCTGCAAACTGAGACCAGGAATGTGGGTTTGTGTACTTTCCTTTCCTGGGCAGAAGCCTTTGTCAGTACCAGGTAGGCCCTTGTTCCTTAGGGGCCGTCTGCCTGCTGGATTTCCACGAATATCAAGATGCCGCCCAGGGACAAGCTGCCACCTGTGCCTACTCGCGCTGCTTTGAGAGTGCCCACGGAGCTCTGCAAACTGAGACTAGGACCGTGGGGTGCTCGGTATTTTTTCCGCGGGCAGAAGTCTTTGTCAGTACCAGGTGGGCCCTTGGCCCTAAGGAGCTGGCTGGCAGCAGGATTGCCACGAAAATCAAGGTGCCGCCCAGGGACAATCTGGCACATGTGCCAACTTGGGCTGGTTTGAGAGTGCCCATGGAGCTCTGCAAACTGAAACCAGGAACGTGGGTTTGTGGGTTTTGTTTCCTGGGCAGAAGCATTTGCAGTACCAGGTAGGCCCTTGTTCCTTAGGGGCCGTCTGCCTGCTGGATTTCCATGAAAATCAAGATGCCGCCCAGGAACAAGCTGGCACATGTGCCAGCTTGGGCTGCTTTGAGAGTGCCCATGGAGCTCTGCAAACTGAAACCAGGAACGTGGGTTTGTGGGTTTTGTTTCCAGGGCAGAAGCCTTTGTCAGTACCAGGTAGGCCCTTGTTCCTTAGGGGCCGTCTGCCTGCTGGATTTCCACGAATATCAAGATGCCGCCCAGGGACAAGCTGCCACCTGTGCCAACTCGGGCTGCTTTGAGACTGCCCACGGAGCTCTGCAAACTGAGACCAGGAACGTGGGGTACTGAGTTTTGTTTCCCCGTGCAGAAGCTTTTGTCAGTACCAGGTAGGCACTTGGTACTAAAGGGCAGGCAGCCTGCTGGATTTCCATGAATATCAAGATGCTGCCCAGGGACAAGCTGCCACCTGTGCCAAGTCACGCTGCTTTGAGAGTGCCCACGGAACTCTGCAAACTGAGACCAGGAATGTGGGGTGGCGGGTTTTGTTTCCCTGGTCATAAGCCTTTGTCAGTACCAGGTAGGCCCTCGGCCCTAACCGGCCGGTTGCAGGCTGGATTTCCACCAATATCAAGATGCTGCCCAGGGACAAGCTGCCACCTGTGCCAACTCGGGCTGCTTTGAGAGTGCCCATGGACCTCTGCAAACTGAGACCGGGAACGTCGGGTAGTGGGTTATGTTTTGCTGGGCAGAAGACTTTCTCTGTACTAGGTCGGCCCTCCGCCCTTAGCGTCCGGCTGCCTGCTGGATTTCCATGAATATCAAGATACCACCCAGGGACAAGCTGCCACCTGTGCCAACTTGTGCTGCTTTGAGAGTGCCCATGGAGCTCTGCAAACTGAAACCAGGAACGTGGGTTTGTGGGTTTTGTTTCCAGGGCAGAAGCCTTTGTCAGTACAGGTAGGCCCTTGTTCCTTAGGGGCCGTCTACCTGTTGGATTTCCACGAATATCAAGATGCCGCCCAGGGACAAGCTACCACCTGTGCCAACTCGTGCTGCTTTGAGGGTGACCACGGAACTCTTCAAACTGAGACCAGGAACGTGGGTTGGTGAATTTTTTTTACCTGGGCAGAAGACATTATCTGTGCTAGGTCGACCCTCAGACCTTAGGGGCAGGCCGACTGCTGGATTTCCACGAATATCAAGGTGCCGCCCAGGGACAAGCTGCCACCTGTGCCAACTCGGGCTGCTTTGAGAGTGCCCACGGAGCTCTGCAAACTGAGACCAGGAACGTGGGGTGGCGGGTTTTGTTTCCCTGGACAGAAGCATTTGTCAGTACCAGGTAGGCCCTTGTTCCTTATGGGCTGTCATCCTGCTGGATTTCCACGAAAATCAAGATGCCGCCCAGGGAAAAGCTGCCCTCTGTCCCAGCTCGGGCTGCTTTGAGAGTGCCCACGGAACTCTGCAAACTGAGACCTGGAACGGGGGGTGGTGTGTTTTGTTTCACCGGGAAGAAGCCTTTTTCAGTACCAGGTAGCTCCTTGTTCCTTAGGGGCCGTCTGCCTGTTGGATTTCCACGAAAATCAAGATGCCGCCCAGGGACAAGCTGCCACCTGTGCCAACTCGGGCTGCTTTGAGAGTGCCCATGGAGCTCTGCAAACTGAGACCAGGAATGTGGGTTTGTGTACTTTCCTTTCCTGGGCAGAAGCCTTTGTCAGTACCAGGTAGGCCCTTGTTCCTTAGGGGCCGTCTGCCTGCTGGATTTCCACGAATATCAAGATGCCGCCCAGGGACAAGCTGCCACCTGTGCCAACTCGCGCTGCTTTGAGAGTGCCCACGGAGCTCTGCAAACTGAGACTAGGACCGTGGGGTGCTCGGTATTTTTTCCGCAGGCAGAAGTCTTTGTCAGTACCATGTGGGCCCTTGGCCCTAAGGAGCAGGCTGGCAGCAGGATTTCCATGAAAATCAAGATGCCGCACAGGGACAAGCTGCCACCTGTGCCAGCTCAGGCTGCTTTGAGAGTGCCCAGGGAGCTCTGCAAACTGAGACCAGGAACGTGGGGTGGTGAGTTTTGTTTCCCTGGGCAGAAGCATTTGCAGTACCAGGTAGGCCCTCGGTCCTTTAGGGCAGGCAGCCTGCTGGATTTCGATGAATATCAAGATGCTGCCCAGGGACAAGCTGCCACCTGTGCCAACTCGGGCTGCTTTGAGAGTGCCCACGGAGCTCTGCAAACTGAGACCAGGAACGTCGGGTAGTGGGTTTTTTTTTGCTGGGCAGAAGATTTTCTCTGTACTAGGTCAGCCCACCGCCCTTAGCGTCCGGCTGCCTGCTGGATTTCCATGAATATCAAGATACCACCCAGGGACAAGCTGCCACCTGTGCAACTCGGGCTGCTTTGAGAGTGCCCACGGAGCTCTGCAAACTGAGACTAGGACCGTGGGGTGCTCGGTATTTTTTCCGCGGGCAGAAGTCTTTGTCAGTACCAGGTAGGCCCTTGTTCCTTAGGGGCTGCCTGCCTGCTGGATTTCCACGAAAATCAAGATGCCGCCCAGGGACAAGCTGCCCTCTGTCCCAGCTCGGGCTGCTTAGAGAGTGCCCACGGAACTCTTCAAACTGAGACCAGGACCGTGGGGTGGTGGGTTTTGTTTCACCGGGCAGAAGCCTTTGTCAGTACTAGGTAGCCCCTTGGCCTTAAGAAGCTGGTTGCCTGCAGGATTTCCACGAATATCAAGATGCTGCCCAGGGACAAGCTGCCACCTGTGCCAACTCGGGCTGCTTTGAGAGTGCTCATGGAACTCTTCAAACTGAGACCAGGAACGTGGGGTGCTGTGTTTTGTTTCCTGGGCAGAAGCCTTTGTCAGTACCAGGTAGGCCCTCAGCCCTAAGGGGCCGGTTGCAGGCTGGATTACCCCGAATAACAAGATGCCGCCCAGGGACAAGCTGCCCTCTGTCCCAGCTCGGGCTGCTTTGAGAGTGCCCACGGAACTCTTCAAACTGAGACCAGGAACGGGGGGTGGTGGGTTTTGTTTCACCGGGCAGAAGCCTTTGTCAGTACCAGGTAGGCCCTTGGCCCTAAGGGGTCGGTTGCAGGCTGGATTACCCCGAATAACAAGATGCCGCCCAGGGACAAGCTGCCACCTGTGCCAACTCGTACTTCTTCGAGAGTGCCCACGGAGCTCTGCAAACTGAGACCAGGAATGTGGGTTGGTGAATTTTGTTTCCCTGGGCAGAAGACTTTCTCTGTACTAGGTCGGCCCTCGGCCCTTAGGGGCAGGCTGACTGCTGGATTTCCACGAATATCAAGATGCCGCACAGAGACCAGCTGCCACCTGTAAAAACTGGCGCTGCTTTGAGAGTGCCCACGGAGCTCTGCAAACTGAGACCAGGACCGTGGGGTGCTGAGTTTTGTTTCCCTGGGCAGAAGCATTTGCAGTACCAGGTAGGCCCGTGTTCCTCAGGGGCTGGCTGACTGCTGGATTTCCCTGAATATCAAGGTGCTGCCCAGGGAAAACCTGCCACGTGTGCCAACTTGTACAGCTTTGAGAGTGCCCACGGAACTCTTCAAACTGAAACCAGGAATGTGGGGTGCTGGGTTTTGTTTCCCCGGGCAGAAGCCTTTGTAAGTACCAGGTGGGCCCTTGGCCCTAAGGAGCAGGCTGGCAGCAGGATTTCCACGAATATCAAGATGCCGCCCAGGGACAATCTGGCACATGTGCCAACTTGGGCTGGTTTGAGAGTGCCCATGGAGCTCTGCAAACTGAAACCAGGAACATGGGTTTGTGGGTTTTGTTTCCAGGGCAGAAGCCTTTGTCTGTACCAGGTAGGCCCTTGTTCCTTAGGGGCTGTCTAGCTGCTGGATTTCCATGAAAATCAAGGTGCTGCCCAGGGAAAAGCTGCCACCTGTGCCAACTCGGGCTGCTTTGAGAGTGCCCACGGAGCTCTGAAAATTGAGACCAGGAACGTGGGGTACTGAGTTTTGTTTTCCCGGGCAGAAGCTTTTGTCAGTACCAGGTAGGCACTTGGTACTAAAGGGCAGGCAGCCTGCTGGATTTCCATGAATATCAAGATGCTGCCCAGGGACAAGCTGCCACCTGTGCCAAGTCACGCTGCTTTGAGAGTGCCCACGGAACTCTGCAAACTGAGACCAGGAATGTGGGGTGGCGGGTTTTGTTTCCCTGGTCATAAGCCTTTGTCAGTACCAGGTAGGCCCTCGGCCCTAACGGGCCGGTTGCAGGCTGGATTTCCACCAATATCAAGATGCTGCCCAGGGACAAGCTGCCACCTGTGCCAACTCGCGCTGCTTTGAGAGTGCCCATGGACCTCTGCAAACTGAGACCGGGAACCTCGGGTAGTGGGTTATGTTTTGCTGGGCAGAAGACTTTCTCTGTACTAGGTCGGCCCTCCGCCCTTAGCGTCCGGCTGCCTTCTGGATTTCCATGAATATCAAGATACCACCCAGGGACAAGCTGGCACATGTGCCAACTCGTGCTGCTTTGAGAGTGCCCATGGAGCTCTGCAAACTGAAACCAGGAACGTGGGTTTGTGGGTTTTGTTTCCAGGGCAGAAGCCTTTGTCAGTACAGGTAGGCCCTTGTTCCTTAGGGGCCGTCTACCTGTTGGATTTCCACGAATATCAAGATGCCGCCCAGGGACAAGCTACCACCTGTGCCAACTCGTGCTGCTTTGAGGGTGACCACGGAACTCTTCAAACTGAGACCAGGAACGTGGGTTGGTGAATTTTTTTTACCTGGGCAGAAGACATTATCTGTGCTAGGTCGACCCTCAGACCTTAGGGGCAGGCCGACTGCTGGATTTCCACGAATATCAAGGTGCCGCCCAGGGACAAGCTGCCACCTGTGCCAACTCGGGCTGCTTTGAGAGTGCCCACGGAGCTCTGCAAACTGAGACCAGGAACGTGGGGTGGCGGGTTTTGTTTCCCTGGACAGAAGCATTTGTCAGTACCAGGTAGGCCCTTGTTCCTTATGGGCTGTCATCCTGCTGGATTTCCACGAAAATCAAGATGCCGCCCAGGGAAAAGCTGCCCTCTGTCCCAGCTCGGGCTGCTTTGAGAGTGCCCACGGAACTCTGCAAACTGAGACCTGGAACGGGGGGTGGTGTGTTTTGTTTCACCGGGAAGAAGCCTTTTTCAGTACCAGGTAGCTCCTTGTTCCTTAGGGGCCGTCTGCCTGTTGGATTTCCACGAAAATCAAGATGCCGCCCAGGGACAAGCTGCCCTCTGTCGGAGCTCGGGCTGCTTTGAGAGTGCCCACGGAACTCTGCAAACTGAGACCTGGAACGGGGGGTGGTGTGTTTTATTTCACCGGGAAGAAGCCTTTGTCAGTACCAGGTAGGCCCTTGTTCCTTAGGGGCCGTCTGCCTGCTGGATTTCCACGAAAATCAAGATGCCGCCCAGGGACAAGCTGCCACCTGTGCCAACTCGGGCTGCTTTGAGAGTGCCCACGGAGCTCTGCAAACTGAGACCAGGAACGTGGGTTTGTGTACTTTCCTTTCCTGGGCAGAAGCCTTTGTCAGTACCAGGTAGGCCCTTGTTTCTTAGGGGCCGTCTGCCTGCTGGATTTCCACGAATATCAAGATGCTGCCCAGGGACAAGCTGCCACCTGTGCCAACTCGCGCTGCTTTGAGAGTGCCCACGGAGCTCTGCAAACTGAGACTAGGACCGTGGGGTGCTCGGTATTTTTTCCGCGGGCAGAAGTCTTTGTCAGAACCATGTGGGCCCTTGGCCCTAAGGAGCAGGCTGGCAGCAGGATTTCCATGAAAATCAAGATGCCGCCCAGGGACAAGCTGCCACCTGTGCCAGCTCGGGCTGCTTTGAGAGTGCCCAGGGAGCTCTGCAAACTGAGACCAGGAACGTGGGGTGCTGAGTTTTGTTTCCCTGGGCAGAAGCATTTGCATTACCAGGTAGGCCCTCGGTCCTTTAGGGCAGGCAGCCTGCTGGATTTCGATGAATATCAAGATGCTGCCCAGGGACAAGCTGCCACCTGTGCCAACTCGGGCTGCTTTGAGAGTGCCCACGGAGCTCTGCAAACTGAGACCAGGAACGTCGGGTAGTGGGTTTTGTTTTGCTGGGCAGAAGATTTTCTCTGTACTAGGTCAGCCCACCGATCTTAGCGTCCGGCTGCCTGCTGGATTTCCACGAATATCAAGATACCACCCAGGGACAAGCTGCCACCTCTGCCAACTCGCGCTGCTTTGAGAGTGCCCACAGAGCTCTGCAAACTGAGACCATGAACGTGCGTTGCTGAGTTTTGTTTCCCTGGGCAGAAGCCTTTGAAGTACCAGATAGGCCCTTGTTCCTTAGGGGCCGTCTGCCTGCTGGATTTCCACGAAAATCAAGATGCCGCCCAGGGACAAGCTGCCCTCTGTCCCAGCTCGGGCTGCTTAGAGAGTGCCCACGGAACTCTTCAAACTGAGACCAGGAACGTGTGGTGGTGGGTTTTGTTTCCTGGGCAGAAGTATTTGCAGTACCAGGTAGGCCCTTGTTCCTTAGGGGCCATCTGCCTGCTGGATTTCCATGAATATCAACATGCCGCCCAGGGACAAGCTGCCACCTGTGCCAACTCAGGCTGCTTTGAGAGTGCCCACGGAGCTCTGCAAACTGAAACCAGGAACGTGGGTTTGTGGGTTTTGTTTCCAGGGCAGAAGCCTTTGTCAGTACAGGTAGGCCCTTGTTCCTTAGGGGCCGTCTGCCTGCTGTATTTCCACGAATATCAAGATGCCGCCCAGGGACAAGCTGCCACCTGTGCCAACTCGTGCTGCTTTGAGGGTGACCACGGAACTCTTCAAACTGAGACCAGGAACGTGGGTTGGTGAATTTTTTTTCCCTGCGCAGAAGACATTATCTGTGCTAGGTCGACCCTCGGACCTTAGGGGCAGGCTGACTGCTGGATTTCCATGAATATCAAGATACCGCCCAGGGACAAGCTGGCACATGTGCCAACTTGGGCTGCTTTGAGAGTGCCCATGGAGCTCTGCAAACTGAAACCAGGAACGTGGGTTTGTGGGTTTTGTTTTCCCGGGCAGAAGCCTTTGTCAGTACCAGGTAGGCCCTTGTTCCTTAGGGGCCGTCTGCCAGCTGGATTTCCACGAATATCAAGATGCCGCCCAGGGACAAGCTGCCACCTGTGCCAAATCGGGCTGCTTTGAGAGTGCCCACTGAACTCTTCCAACTGAGACCAGGAATGTGGGGTGGCGGGTTTTATTTCCCTGGGCATAAGCCTTTGTCAGTACCAGGTAAGCCCTCGGCCCTAACGGGCCGGTTGCAGGCTGGATTTCCACGAATAACAAGATGCCGCACAGGGACAAGCTGCCACCTGTGCCAACTCGGGCTGCTTTGAGAGTGCCCACAGAGCTCTGCAAACTGAGACGAGGAACGTCGGGTAGTGGGTTTTGTTTCCCTGGGCAGAAGACTTTCTCTGAATTAGGTCGGCCCTCCGCCCTTAGCGTCCGGCTGCCTGCTGGGTTTCCACGAATATCAAGATGCCGCCCAGGGACAAGCTGCCACCTGTGCAAACTCGTGCTACTTTGAGGGTGACCACGGAGTTCTTCAAACTGAGACCAGGAACGTGGGGTTATGGGTTTTGTTTCCTTGGACAGAAGCCTTTTTCAGTACCAGGTAGGTGCTTGTTCCTTAGGGGTAGGCTGCTGTCTGGATTTCCACGAATATCAAGATGCCGCCCAGGGACAAGCAGCCACCTGTGCCAACTCGGGCTGCTTTGACAGTGCCCACGGAGCGCTACAAACTGAGACCAGGAATGTGAGTTCGTGAATTTTGTTTCCTTGGGCAGAAGATTTTCTCTGTACTAGTTCGGCCCTCGGCCCTTAGGGGCTGGCTGACTACTGGATTTCCACGAATATCAAGATGCCGCCCAGGGACAAGCAGCCACCTGTGCCAACTCGCGCTGCTTTGAGGGTGACCACGGAGTTCTTCAAACTGAGACCAGTAACGTGGGGTGCTGTGTTTTGTTTCCCTGGGCAGAAGCCTTTGTCAGTACCAGGTAGGCCCTTGTTCCTTTGGGGCAGGCTGCCTGCTGGATTTCCACGAAAATCAAGGTGCTGCCCAGGGAAAAGCTGCCACCTGTACCAACTTGTACTGCTTTGAGAGTGCCCACGGAACTCTTCAAACTGAAACCAGGAATGTGGGGTGCTCGGTTTTGTTTCCCCGGGCAGAAGCCTTTGTCAGTACCAGGTGGGCCCTTGGCCCTAAGGAGCTGGCTGGCAGCAGGATTGCCACGAAAATCAAGGTGCCGCCCAGGGACAATCTGGCACATGTGCCAACTTGGGCTGCTTTGAGAGTGCCCATGGAGTTCTGTAAAATGAAACCAGGAACGTGGGTTTGTGGGTTTTGTTTCCTGGGCAGAAGCATTTGCAGTACCAGGTAGGCCCTTGTTCCTTAGGGGCCGTCTGCCTGCTGGATTTCCACGAATATCAAGATGCCGCCCAGGAACAAGCTGGCACATGTGCCAGCTTGGGCTGCTTTGAGAGTGCCCATGGAGCTCTGCAAACTGAAACCAGGAACGTGGGTTTGTGGGTTTTGTTTCCAGGGCAGAAGCCTTTGTCAGTACCAGGTAGGCCCTTGTTCCTTAGGGGCCGTCTGCCTGCTGGATTTCCACGAATATCAAGATGCCGCCCAGGGACAAGCTGCCACCTGTGCCAACTCGGGCTGCTTTGAGAGTGTCCACGGAGCTCTGCAAACTGAGACCAGGAACGTGGGGTGCTGAGTTTTGTTTCCCCGTGCAGAAGCTTTTGTCAGTACCAGGAAGGCACTTGGTACTAAAGGGCAGGCAGCCTGCTGGATTTCCATGAATATCAAGATGCTGCCCAGGGACAAGCTGCCACCTGTGCCAAGTCACGCTGCTTTGAGAGTGCCCACGGAACTCTGCAAACTGAGACCAGGAACGTCGGGTAGTGGGTTTTGTTTCCCTGGTCATAAGCCTCTGTCAGTACCAGGTAGGCCCTCGGCCCTAACGGGCCGGTTGCAGGCTGGATTTCCACCAATATCAAGATGCTGCCCAGGGACAAGCTGCCACCTGTGCCAACTCGGGCTGCTTTGAGAGTGCCCACGGAGCTCTGCAAACTGAAACAAGGAACGTGGGTTTGTGGGTTTTGCTTCCAGGGCAGAAGCCTTTGTCAGTACAGGTAGGCCCTTGTTCCTTAGGGGCCGTCTACCTGTTGGATTTCCATGAATATCAAGATGCCGCCCAGAGACAAGCTGCCACCTGTGCCAACTCATGCTGCTTTGAGGGTGACCACGGAACTCTTCAAACTGAGACCAGGAACGTGGGTTGGTGAATTTTTTTTACCTGGGCAGAAGACATTATCTGTGCTAGGTCGACCCTCAGACCTTAGGGGCAGGCTGACTGCTGGATTTCCACGAATATCAAGGTGCCGCCCAGGGACAAGCTGCCACCTGTGCCAACTCAGGCTGCTTTGAGAGTGCCCACAGAGCTCTGCAAACTGAGACCAGGAATGTCGGGTAGTGGGTTTTGTTTTGCTGGGCAGAAGACTTTCTCTGAACTAGGTCGGCCCTCCGCCCTTAGCGTCCGGCTGACTGCTGGATGTCCACGAATATAAGATGCCGCCAAGGGACAAGCTGCCACCTGTGCCAACTCGGGCTGCTTTGAGAGTGCCCACGGAGCTCTGCAAACTGAGACCAGGAACGTGGGGTGGCGGGTTTTGTTTCCCTGGACAGAAGCATTTGTCAGTACCAGGTAGGCCCTTGTTCCTTAGGGGCTGTCTGCCTGCTGGATTTCCACGAAAATCAAGATGCCGCCCAGGGACAAGCTGCCACCTGTGCCAACTCGGGCTGCTTTGAGAGTGCCCATGGAGCTCTGCAAACTGAGACCAGGAATGTGGGTTTGTGTACTTTCCTTTCCTGGGCAGAAGCCTTTGTCAGTACCAGGTAGGCCCTTGTTCCTTAGGGGCCGTCTGCCTGCTGGATTTCCACGAATATCAAGATGCCGCCCAGGGACAAGCTGCCACCTGTGCCAACTCGCGCTGCTTTGAGAGTGCCCACGGAGCTCTTCAAACTGAGACTAGGACCGTGGGGTGCTCGGTATTTTTTTCCGCGGGCAGAAGTCTTTGTCAGTACCATGTGGGCCCTTGGCCCTAAGGAGCAGGCTGGCAGCAGGATTTCCATGAAAATCAAGATGCCGCACAGGGACAAGCTGCCACCTGTGCCAGCTCGGGCTGGTTTGAGAGTGCCCATGGAGCTCTGCAAACTGAGACCAGGAACGTGGGGTGGTGAGTTTTGTTTCCCTGGGCAGAAGCATTTGCAGTACCAGGTAGGCCCTCGGTCCTTTAGGGCAGGCAGCCTGCTGGATTTCGATGAATATCAAGATGCTGCCCAGGGACAAGCTGCCACCTGTGCCAACTCGGGCTGCTTTGAGAGTGCCCACGGAACTCTTAAAACTGAGACCAGGAACGTGGGGTGCTGTGTTTTGTTTCCTGGGCAGAAGCCTTTGTCAGTACCAGGTAGGCCCTCAGCCCTAAGGGGCCGGTTGCAGGCTGGATTACCCCGAATAACAAGATGCCGCCCAGGGACAAGCTGCCCTCTGTCCCAGCTCGGGCTGCTTTGAGAGTGCCCACGGAACTCTTCAAACTGAGACCAGGAACGGGGGGTGGTGGGTTTTGTTTCACCGGGCAGAAGCCTTTGTCAGTACCAGGTAGGCCCTTGGCCCTAAGGGGTCGGTTGCAGGCTGGATTACCCCGAATAACAAGATGCCGCCCAGGGACAAGCTGCCACCTGTGCCAACTCGTACTTCTTCGAGAGTGCCCACGGAGCTCTGCAAACTGAGACCAGGAACGTGGGTTGGTGAATTTTGTTTCCCTGGGCAGAAGACTTTCTCTGTACTAGGTCGGCCCTCGGCCCTTAGGGGCAGGCGGACTGCTGGATTTCCACGAATATCAAGATGCCGCACAGAGACCAGCTGCCACCTGTAAAAACTGGCGCTGCTTTGAGAGTGCCCACGGAGCTCTGCAAACTGAGACCAGGACCATGGGGTGCTGAGTTTTGTTTCCCTGGGCAGAAGCATTTGCAGTACCAGGTAGGCCCTTGTTCCTCAGGGGCTGGCTGACTGCTGGATTTCCACGAATATCAAGGTGCTGCCCAGGGAAAAGCTGCCACGTGTGCCAACTTGTACTGCTTTGAGAGTGCCCACGGAACTCTTCAAACTGAAACCAGGAATGTGGGGTGCTCGGTTTTGTTTCCCCGGGCAGAAGCCTTTGTCAGTACCAGGTGGGCCCTTGGCCCTAAGGAGCTGGCTGGCAGCAGGATTGCCACGAAAATCAAGGTGCCGCCCAGGGACAATCTGGCACATGTGCCAACTTGGGCTGCTTTGAGAGTGCCCATGGAGCTCTGCAAACTGAAACCAGGAATGTGGGTTTGTGGGTTTTGTTTCCTGGGCAGAAGCATTTGCAGTACCAGGTAGGCCCTTGTTCCTTAGGGGCCGTCTGCCTGCTGGATTTCCATGAAAATCAAGATGCCGCCCAGGAACAAGCTGGCACATGTGCCAGCTTGGGCTGCTTTGAGAGTGCCCATGGAGCTCTGCAAACTGAAACCAGGAACGTGGGTTTGTGGGTTTTGTTTCCAGGGCAGAAGCCTTTGTCAGTACCAGGTAGGCCCTTGTTCCTTAGGGGCCGTCTGCCTGCTGGATTTCCACGAATATCAAGATGCCGCCCAGGGACAAGCTGCCACCTGTGCCAACTCGGGCTGCTTTGAGAGTCTCCACGGAGCTCTGCAAACTGAGACCAGGAACGTGGGGTGCTGAGTTTTGTTTCCCCGTGCAGAAGCTTTTGTCAGTACCAGGTAGGCACTTGGTACTAAAGGGCAGGCAGCCTGCTGGATTTCCATGAATATCAAGATGCTGCCCAGGGACAAGCTGCCACCTGTGCCAAGTCACGCTGCTTTGAGAGTGCCCACGGAACTCTGCAAACTGAGACCAGGAATGTGGGGTGGCGGGTTTTGTTTCCCTGGTCATAAGCCTTTGTCAGTACCAGGTAGGCCCTCGGCCCTAACGGGCCGGTTGCAGGCTGGATTTCCACCAATATCAAGATGCTGCCCAGGGACAAGCTGCCACCTGTGCCAACTCACGCGGCTTTGAGAGTGCCCACGGATCTCTGCAAACTTAGACCGGGAACGTCGGGTAGTGGGTTATGTTTTGCTGGGCAGAAGACTTTCTCTGTACTAGGTCGGCCCTCCGCCCTTAGCGTCCGGCTGCCTGCTGGATTTCCATGAATATCAAGATACCACCCAGGGACAAGCTGGCACATGTGCCAACTCGGGCTGCTTTGAGAGTGCCCATGGAGCTCTGCAAACTGAAACCAGGAACGTGGGTTTGTGGGTTTTGTTTCCAGGGCAGAAGCCTTTGTCAGTACCAGGTAGGCCCTTGTTCCTTAGGGGCCGTCTACCTGTTGGATTTCCACGAATATCAAGATGCCGCCCAGGGACAAGCTGCCACCTGTGGCAACTCGTGCTGCTTTGAGAGTGACCACGGAACTCTTCAAACTGAGACCAGGAACGTGGGTTGGTGAATTTTTTTTCCCTGGGCAGAAGACATTATCTGTGCTAGGTCGACCCTCAGACCTTAGGGGCAGGCTGACTGCTGGATTTCCACGAATATCAAGGTGCCGCCCAGGGACAAGCTGCCACCTGTGCCAACTCGGGCTGCTTTGAGAGTGCCCACAGAGCTCTGCAAACTGAGACCAGGAACGTGGGGTGGTGAGTTTTCTTTACCTGGGCAGAAGCATTTGCAGTACCAGGTAGGCCCTTGTTCCTTTAGGGCAGGCATCCTGCTGGATTTCCATGAATATCAAGGTGCCGCCCAGGGACAAGCTGCCACCTGTGCCAACTCGGGCTGCATTGAGAGTGCCCACGGAGCTCTGCAAACTGAGACCAGGAACGTGGGGTGGCGGGTTTTGTTTCCCTGGACAGAAGCATTTGTCAATACCAGGTAGGCCCTTGTTCCTTAGGGGCTGTCTGCCTGCTGGATTTCCACGAAAATCAAGATGCCGCCCAGGGACAAGCTGCCACCTGTGCCAACTCGTGCTGCTTTCAGAGTGCCCACGGAAATCTGCAAACTGAGACCTGGAACGGGGGGTGGTGTGTTTTGTTTCACCGGGAAGAAGCCTTTTTCAGTACCAGGTAGCCCCTTGTTCCTTAGGGGCCGTCTGCCTGCTGGATTTCCACGAAAATCAAGATGCCGCCCAGGGACAAGCTGCCACCTGTGCCAACTCGGGCTGCTTTGAGAGTGCCCACGTAACCTTTCAAACTGAGACTAGGAACGTGGGGTGCTGTGTTTTGTTTCCTGGGCAGAAGCCTTTTTCAGTACCAGGTAGGCCCTCAGCCCTAAGGGGCCGGTTGCAGGCTGGATTACCACGAATAACAAGATGCCGCCCAGGGACAAGCTGCCCTCTGTCCCAGCTCGGGCTGCTTGAGAGTGCCCACGGAACTCTTCAAACTGAGACCAGGAACGGGGGGTGGTGGGTTTTGTTTCACCGGGCAGAAGCCTTTGTCAGTACCAGGTAGGCCCTTGGCCCTAAGGGGTCGGTTGCAGGCTGGATTACCCCGAATAACAAGATGCCGCCCAGGGACAAGCTGCCACCTGTGCCAACTCGTACTTCTTCGAGAGTGCCCACGGAGCTCTGCAAACTGAGACCAGGAACGTGGGTTGGTGAATTTTGTTTCCCTGGGCAGAAGACTTTCTCTGTACTAGCTCGGCCCTCGGCCCTAAGGGGCAGGCGGACTGCTGGATTTCCACGAATATCAAGATGCCGCACAGAGACCAGCTGCCACCTGTAAAAACTGGCGCTGCTTTGAGAGTGCCCACGGAGCTCTGCAAACTGAGACCAGGACCGTGGGGTGCTGAGTTTTGTTTCCCTGGGCAGAAGCATTTGCAGTACCAGGTAGGCCCTTGTTCCTCAGGGGCTGGCTGACTGCTGGATTTCCACGAATATCAAGGTGCTGCCCAGGGAAAAGCTGCCACGTGTGCCAACTTGTACTGCTTTGAGAGTGCCCACGGAACTCTTCAAACTGAAACCACGAATGTGGGGTGCTCGTTTTGTTTCCCCGGGCAGAAGCCTTTGTCAGTACCAGGTGGGCCCTTGGCCCTAAGGAGCTGGCTGGCAGCAGGATTGCCACGAAAATCAAGGTGCCGCCCAGGGACAATCTGGCACATGTGCCAACTTGGGCTGGTTTGAGAGTGCCCACGGAACTCTTAAAACTGAGACCAGGAACGTGGGGTGCTGTGTTTTGTTTCCTGGGCAGAAGCCTTTGTCAGTACCAGGTAGGCCCTCAGCCCTAAGGGGCCGGTTGCAGGCTGGATTACCCCGAATAACAAGATGCCGCCCAGGGACAAGCTGCCCTCTGTCCCAGCTCGGGCTGCTTTGAGAGTGCCCACGGAACTCTTCAACTGAGACCAGGAACGGGGGTGGTGGGTTTTTGTTTCACCGGGCAGAAGCCTTTGTCAGTACCAGGTAGGCCCTTGGCCCTAAGGGGTCGGTTGCAGGCTGGATTACCCCGAATAACAAGATGCCGCCCAGGGACAAGCTGCCACCTGTGCCAACTCGTACTTCTTCGAGAGTGCCCACGGAGCTCTGCAAACTGAGACCAGGAACGTGGGTTGGTGAATTTTGTTTCCTGGGCAGAAGACTTTCTCTGTACTAGGTCGGCCCTCGGCCCTTAGGGGCAGGATGACTGCTGGATTTCCACGAATATCAAGATGCCGCACAGAGACCAGCTGCCACCTGTAAAAACTGGCGCTGCTTTGAGAGTGCCCACGGAGCTCTGCAAACTGAGACCAGGACCGTGGGGTGCTGAGTTTTGTTTCCCTGGGCAGAAGCATTTGCAGTACCAGGTAGGCCCTTGTTCCTCAGGGGCTGGCTGACTGCTGGATTTCCACGAAAATCAAGATGCCGCCCAGGGACATGCTGCCCTCTGTCCCAGCTCGGGCTGCTTTGAGAGTGCCCACGGAACTCTTCAAACTGAGACCTGGAACGGGGGGGTGGTTTGTTTTGTTTCACCGGGAAGAAGCCTTTTTCAGTACCAGGTAGGCCCTTGTTCCTTAGGGGCCGTCTGCCTGCTGGATATTCCACGAATATCAAGATGCCGCCCAGGACAAGCTGCCACCTGTGCCAACTGGGGCTGCTTTGAGAGTGCCCATGGAGCTCTGCAAACTGAGACCAGGAACGTGGGTTTGTGTACTTTCCTTTCCCTGGACAGAAGACTTTTCTGTACTAGGTCGGCCCTCGGCCCTTAGGGGCAGGCTGACTACTGGATTTCCACGAATATCAAGATGCCGCACAGAGACAAGCTGCCACCTGTGACAACTGGCGCTGCTTTGAGAGTGCCCACGGAGCTCTGCAAACTGAGACCAGGACCGTGGGGTGCTGAGTTTTGTTTCCCTAGGCAGAAGCATTTGCAGTACCAGGTAGGCCCTGGTTCCTCAGGGGCTGGCTGCCTGCTGGATTTCCACGAAAATCAAGGTGCTGCCCAGGGAAAAGCTGCCACCTGTGCCAACTCGGGCTGCTTTGAGAGTGCCCACGGAGCTCTGCAAACTGAGACCAGGAACGTGGGTTTGTGGGTTTTGTTTCCTGGGCAGAAGCATTTGCAGTACCAGGTAGGCCCTTGTTCCTTAGGGGCCGTCTGCCTGCTGGATTTCCATGAATATCAAGATGCCGCCCAGGGACAAGCTGCCACCTGTGCCAACTCGGGCTGCTTTGAGAGTGCCCACGGAGCTCTGCAAACTGAGACCAGGACCGTGGGGTGCTGAGTTTTGTTTCCCTAGGCAGAAGCATTTGCAGTACCAAGTAGGCCCTTGTTCCTTAGGGGCCGTCTGACTGCTGTATTTCCCCGAATAACAAGATGCCGCCCAGGGACAAGCTGCCACGTCTGCCAACTTGTACTGCTTTGAGAGTGCCCACGGAACTCTTCAAACTGAGACCTGGAACGGGGGGTGGTTTGTTTTGTTTCACCGGGAAGAAGCCTTTTTCAGTACCAGGTAGGCCCTTGTTCCTTAGGGGCCGTCTGCCTGCTGGATTTCCACGAATACCAAGATGCCGCCCAGGGACAAGCTGCCACCTGTGCCAACTGGGGCTGCTTTGAGAGTGCCCATGGAGCTCTGCAAACTGAGACCAGGAACGTGGGTTTGTGTACTTTCCTTTCCCTGGACAGAAGACTTTTCTGTACTAGGTCGGCCCTCGGCCCTTAGGGGCAGGCTGACTACTGGATTTCCACGAATATCAAGATGCCGCACAGAGACAAGATGCCACCTGTGACAACTGGCGCTGCTTTGAGAGTGCCGACGGAGCTCTGCAAACTGAGACCAGGACCGTGGGGTGCTGAGTTTTGTTTCCCTAGGCAGAAGCATTTGCAGTACCAGGTAGGCCCTTGTTCCTCAGGGGCTGGCTGCCTGCTGGATTTCCACGAAAATCAAGGTGCTGCCCAGGGAAAAGCTGCCACCTGTGCCAACTCGGGCTGCTTTGAGAGTGCCCACGGAGCTCTGCAAACTGAGACCAGGAACGTGGGTTTGTGGGTTTTGTTTCCTGGGCAGAAGCATTTGCAGTACCAGGTAGGCCCTTGTTCCTTAGGGGCCGTCTGCCTGCTGGATTTCCATGAATATCAACATGCCGCCCAGGGACAAGCTGCCACCTGTGCCAACTGGGGCTGCTTTGAGAGTGCCCACGGAGCTCTGCAAACTGAGACCTGGAACGTGGGTTTGTGGGTTTTGTTTCCAGGGCAGAAGCCTTTGTCAGTACAGGTAGGCCCTTGTTCCTTAGGGGCAGGCTGACTACTGGATTTCCACGAATATCAAGATGCCGCACAGAGACAAGCTGCCACCTGTGACAACTGGCGCTGCTTTGAGAGTGCCGACGGAGCTCTGCAAACTGAGACCAGGACCGTGGGGTGCTGAGTTTTGTTTCCCTAGGCAGAAGCATTTGCAGTACCAGGTAGGCCCTTGTTCCTCAGGGGCTGGCTGCCTGCTGGATTTCCACGAAAATCAAGGTGCTGCCCAGGGAAAAGCTGCCACCTGTGCCAACTCGGGCTGCTTTGAGAGTGCCCACGGAGCTCTGCAAACTGAGACCAGGAACGTGGGTTGGTGAATTTTTTTTCCCTGGGCAGAAGACATTATCTGTGCTAGGTCGACCCTTGGACCTTAGGCGCAGGCTGACTGCTGGATTTCCACGAATATCAAGATGCCGCCCAGGGACAATCTGGCACATGTGCCAACTTGGGGCTGCTTTGAGAGTGCCCATGGAGCTCTGCAAACTGAAACCAGGAACGTGGGTTTGTGGGTTTTGTTTTCCCGGGCAGAAGCCTTTGTCAGTACCAGGTAGGCCCTTGTTCCTTAGGGGCCGTCTGCCAGCTGGATTTCCACGAATATCAAGATGCCGCCCAGGGACAAGCTGCCACCTGTGCCAACTCGGGCTGCTTTGAGAGTGCCCACTGAACTCTTCCAACTGAGACCAGGAATGTGGGGTGGCGGGTTTTATTTCCCTGGGCATAAGCCTTTGTCAGTACCAGGTAAGCCCACGGCCCTAACGGGCCGGTTGCAGGCTGGATTTCCATGAATAACAAGATGCCGCACAGGGACAAGCTGCCACCTGTGCCAACTCGGGCTGCTTTGAGAGTGCCCACAGAGCTCTGCAAACTGAGACGAGGAACGTCGGGTAGTGGGTTTTGTTTCCCTGGGCAGAAGACTTTCTCTGAATTAGGTCGGCCCTCCGCCCTTAGCGTCCGGCTGCCTGCTGGGTTTCCACGAATATCAAGATGCCGCCCAGGGACAAGCTGCCACCTGTGCAAACTCGTGCTACTTTGAGGGTGACCACGGAGTTCTTCAAACTGAGACCAGGAACGTGGGGTTATGGGTTTTGTTTCCTTGGACAGAAGCCTTTTTCAGTACCAGGTTGGCGCTTGTTCCTTAGGGGTAGGCTGCTGTCTGGATTTCCACGAATATCAAGATGCCGCCCAGGGACAAGCAGCCACCTGTGCCAACTCGGGCTGCTTTGACAGTGCCCACGGAGCGCTACAAACTGAGACCAGGAACGTGAGTTCGTGAATTTTGTTTCCTTGGGCAGAAGATTTTCTCTGTACTAGTTCGGCCCTCGGCCCTTAGGGGCTGGCTGACTACTGGATTTCCACGAATATCAAGATGCCGCCCAGGGAAAAGCAGCCACCTGTGCCAACTCGGGCTGCTTTGAGGGTGACCACGGAGTTCTTCAAACTGAGACCAGGAACGTGGGGTGCTGTGTTTTGTTTCCCTGGGCAGAAGCCTTTGTCAGTACCAGGTAGGCCCTTGTTCCTTTGGGGCAGGCTGCCTGCTGGATTTCCACAAAAATCAAGGTGCTGCCCAGGGAAAACCTGCCACCTGTACCAACTTGTACTGCTTTCAGAGTGCCCACGGAACTCTTCAAACTGAAACCAGGAATGTGGGGTGCTCGGTTTTGTTTCCCCGGGCAGAAGCCTTTGTCAGTACCAGGTGGGCCCTTGGCCCTAAGGAGCTGGCTGGCAGCAGGATTGCCACGAAAATCAAGGTGCCGCCCAGGGACAATCTGGCACATGTGCCAACTTGGGCTGGTTTGAGAGTGCCCATGGAGTTCTGCAAACTGAAACCAGGAAGGTGGGTTTGTGGGTTTTGTTTCCTGGGCAGAAGCATTTGCAGTACCAGGTAGGCCCTTGGCCTTAAGAAGCTGGTTGCCTGCAGGATTTCCACGAATATCAAGATGCCGCCCAGGGACAAGCTGCCACCTGTGCCAACTTGGGCTGCTTTGAGAGTGCCCACGTAACCTTTCAAACTGAGACCAGGAACGTGGGGTGCTGTGTTTTGTTTCCTGGGCAGAAGCCTTTTTCAGTACCAGGTAGGCCCTCAGCCCTAAGGGGCCGGTTGCAGGCTGGATTACCACGAATAACAAGATGCCGCCCAGGGACAAGCTGCCCTCTGTCCCAGCTCGGGCTGCTTTGAGAGTGCCCACGGAACTCTTCAAACTGAGACCAGGAACGGGGGGTGGTGGGTTTTGTTTCACCGGGCAGAAGCCTTTGTCAGTACCAGGTAGGCCCTTGGCCCTAAGGGGTCGGTTGCAGGCTGGATTACCCCGAATAACAAGATGCCGCCCAGGGACAAGCTGCCACCTGTGCCAACTCGTACTTCTTCGAGTGTGCCCACGGAGCTCTGCAAACTGAGACCAGGAACGTGGGTTGGTGAATTTTGTTTCCCTGGGCAGAAGACTTTCTCTGTACTAGGTCGGCCCTCGGCCCTTAGGGGCAGGCGGACTGCTGGATTTCCACGAATATCAAGATGCCGCACAGAGACCAGCTGCCACCTGTAAAAACTGGCGCTGCTTTGAGAGTGCCCACGGAGCTCTGCAAACTGAGACCAGGACCGTGGGGTGCTGAGTTTTGTTTCCCTGGGCAGAAGCATTTGCAGTACCAGGTAGGCCCTTGTTCCTCAGGGGCTGGCTGACTGCTGGATTTCCACGAATATCAAGGTGCTGCCCAGGGAAAAGCTGCCACGTGTGCCAACTTGTACTGCTTTGAGAGTGCCCACGGAACTCTTCAAACTGAGACCTGGAACGGGGGGTGGTTTGTTTTGTTTCACCGGGAAGAAGCCTTTTTCAGTACCAGGTAGCCCCTTGTTCCTTAGGGGCCGTCTGCCTGCTGGATTTCCACGAATACCAAGATGCCGCCCAGGGACAAGCTGCCCTCTGTCCCAGCTCGGGCTGCTTTGAGAGTGCCCACGGAACTCTTCAAACTGAGACCAGGAACGTGGGGTGCTGAGTTTTGTTTCCCCGTGCAGAAGCTTTTGTCAGTACCAGGTAGGCACTTGGTACTAAAGGGCAGGCAGCCTGCTGGATTTCCATGAATATCAAGATGCTGCCCAGGGACAAGCTGCCACCTGTGCCAAGTCACGCTGCTTTGAGAGTGCCCACGGAACTCTGCAAACTGAGACCAGGAATGTGGGGTGGCGGGTTTTGTTTCCCTGGTAATAAGCCTTTGTCAGTACCAGGTAGGCCCTCGGCCCTAACAGGCCGGTTGCAGGCTGGATTTCCACCAATATCAAGATGCTGCCCAGGGACAAGCTGCCACCTGTGCCAACTCGGGCTGCTTTGAGAGTGCCCATGGACCTCTGCAAACTGAGACCGGGAACCTCGGGTAGTGGGTTATGTTTTGCTGGGCAGAAGACTTTCTCTGGACTAGGTCGGCCCTCCGCCCTTAGCGTCCGGCTGCCTGCTGGATTTCCATGAATATCAAGATACCACCCAGGGACAAGCTGGCACATGTGCCAACTCGTGCTGCTTTGAGAGTGCCCATGGAGCTCTGCAAACTGAAACCAGGAACGTGGGTTTGTGGGTTTTGTTTCCAGGGCAGAAGCCTTTGTCAGTTCAGGTAGGCCCTTGTTCCTTAGGGGCCGTCTACCTGTTGGATTTCCACGAATATCAAGATGCCGCCCAGGGACAAGCTACCACCTGTGCCAACTCGTGCTGCTTTGAGGGTGACCACGGAACTCTTCAAACTGAGACCAGGAACGTGGGTTGGTGAATTTTTTTTACCTGGGCAGAAGACATTATCTGTGCTAGGTCGACCCTCAGACCTTAGGGGCAGGCCGACTGCTGGATTTCCACGAATATCAAGGTGCCGCCCAGGGACAAGCTGCCACCTGTGCCAAGTCGGGCTGCTTTGAGAGTGCCCACGGAACTCTGCAAACTGAGACATGGAACGGGGGGTGGTGTGTTTTGTTTCACCGGGAAGAAGCCTTTTTCAGTACCAGGTAGCTCCTTGTTCCTTAGGGGCCGTCTGCCTGTTGGATTTCCACGAAAATCAAGATGCCGCCCAGGGACAAGCTGCCACCTGTGCCAACTCGGGCTGGTTTGAGAGTGCCCATGGAGCTCTGCAAACTGAGACCAGGAATGTGGGTTTGTGTACTTTCCTTTCCTGGGCAGAAGCCTTTGTCAGTACCAGGTAGGCCCTTGTTCCTTAGGGGCCGTCTGCCTGCTGGATTTCCACGAATATCAAGATGCCGCCCAGGGACAAGCTGCCACCTGTGCCAACTCGCGCTGCTTTGAGAGTGCCCACGGAGCTCTGCAAACTGAGACTAGGACCGTGGGGTGCTCGGTATTTTTTCCGCGGGCAGAAGTCTTTGTCAGTACCATGTGGGCCCTTGGCCCTAAGGAGCAGGCTGGCAGCAGGATTTCCATGAAAATCAAGATGCCGCACAGGGACAAGCTGCCACCTGTGCCAGCTCGGGCTGCTTTGAGATTGCCCACGGAGCTCTGCAAACTGAGACCAGGAACGTGGGGTGGTGAGTTTTGTTTCCCTGGGCAGAAGCATTTGCAGTACCAGGTAGGCCCTCGGTCCTTTAGGGCAGGCAGCCTGCTGGATTTCGATGAATATCAAGATGCTGCCCAGGGACAAGCTGCCACCTGTGCCAACTCGGGCTGCTTTGAGAGTGCCCACGGAGCTCTGCAAACTGAGACCAGGAACGTCGGGTAGTGGGTTTTTTTTTGCTGGGCAGAAGATTTTCTCTGTACTAGGTCAGCCCACCGCCCTTAGCGTCCGGCTGCCTGCTGGATTTCCATGAATATCAAGATACCACCCAGGGACAAGCTGCCACCTGTGCAACTCGGGCTGCTTTGAGAGTGCCCACGGAGCTCTGCAAACTGAGACTAGGACCGTGGGGTGCTCGGTATTTTTTCCGCGGGCAGAAGTCTTTGTCAGTACCAGGTAGGCCCTTGTTCCTTAGGGGCTGCCTGCCTGCTGGATTTCCACGAAAATCAAGATGCCGCCCAGGGACAAGCTGCCACCTCTGTCCCAGCTCGGGCTGCTTAGAGAGTGCCCACGGAACTCTTCAAACTGAGACCAGGACCGTGGGGTGGTGGGTTTTGTTTCACCGGGCAGAAGCCTTTGTCAGTACTAGGTAGCCCCTTGGCCTTAAGAAGCTGGTTGCCTGCAGGATTTCCACGAATATCAAGATGCTGCCCAGGGACAAGCTGCCACCTGTGCCAACTCGGGCTGCTTTGAGAGTGCTCATGGAACTCTTCAAACTGAGACCAGGAACGTGGGGTGCTGTGTTTTGTTTCCTGGGCAGAAGCCTTTGTCAGTACCAGGTAGGCCCTCAGCCCTAAGGGGCCGGTTGCAGGCTGGATTACCCCGAATAACAAGATGCCGCCCAGGGACAAGCTGCCCTCTGTCCCAGCTCGGGCTGCTTTGAGAGTGCCCACGGAACTCTTCAAACTGAGACCAGGAACGGGGGGTGGTGGGTTTTGTTTCACCGGGCAGAAGCCTTTGTCAGTACCAGGTAGGCCCTTGGCCCTAAGGCGTCGGTTGCAGGCTGGATTACCCCGAATAACAAGATGCCGCCCAGGGACAAGCTGCCACCTGTGCCAACTCGTACTTCTTCGAGAGTGCCCACGGAGCTCTGCAAACTGAGACCAGGAATGTGGGTTGGTGAATTTTGTTTCCCTGGGCAGAAGACTTTCTCTGTACTAGGTCGGCCCTCGGCCCTTAGGGGCAGGCTGACTGCTGGATTTCCACGAATATCAAGATGCCGCACAGAGACCAGCTGCCACCTGTAAAAACTGGCGCTGCTTTGAGAGTGCCCACGGAGCTCTGCAAACTGAGACCAGGACCGTGGGGTGCTGAGTTTTGTTTCCCTGGGCAGAAGCATTTGCAGTACCAGGTAGGCCCGTGTTCCTCAGGGGCTGGCTGACTGCTGGATTTCCCTGAATATCAAGGTGCTGCCCAGGGAAAACCTGCCACGTGTGCCAACTTGTACAGCTTTGAGAGTGCCCACGGAACTCTTCAAACTGAAACCAGGAATGTGGGGTGCTGGGTTTTGTTTCCCCGGGCAGAAGCCTTTGTCAGTACCAGGTGGGCCCTTGGCCCTAAGGAGCAGGCTGGCAGCAGGATTTCCACGAATATCAAGATGCCGCCCAGGGACAATCTGGCACATGTGCCAACTTGGGCTGGTTTGAGAGTGCCCATGGAGCTCTGCAAACTGAAACCAGGAACATGGGTTTGTGGGTTTTGTTTCCAGGGCAGAAGCCTTTGTCTGTACCAGGTAGGCCCTTGTTCCTTAGGGGCTGTCTAGCTGCTGGATTTCCATGAAAATCAAGGTGCTGCCCAGGGAAAAGCTGCCACCTGTGCCAACTCGGGCTGCTTTGAGAGTGCCCACGGAGCTCTGAAAATTGAGACCAGGAACGTGGGGTACTGAGTTTTGTTTTCCCGGGCAGAAGCTTTTGTCAGTACCAGGTAGGCACTTGGTACTAAAGGGCAGGCAGCCTGCTGGATTTCCATGAATATCAAGATGCTGCCCAGGGACAAGCTGCCACCTGTGCCAAGTCACGCTGCTTTGAGAGTGCCCACGGAACTCTGCAAACTGAGACCAGGAATGTGGGGTGGCGGGTTTTGTTTCCCTGGTCATAAGCCTTTGTCAGTACCAGGTAGGCCCTCGGCCCTAACGGGCCGGTTGCAGGCTGGATTTCCACCAATATCAAGATGCTGCCCAGGGACAAGCTGCCACCTGTGCCAACTCGCGCTGCTTTGAGAGTGCCCATGGACCTCTGCAAACTGAGACCGGGAACCTCGGGTAGTGGGTTATGTTTTGCTGGGCAGAAGACTTTCTCTGTACTAGGTCGGCCCTCCGCCCTTAGCGTCCGGCTGCCTTCTGGATTTCCATGAATATCAAGATACCACCCAGGGACAAGCTGGCACATGTGCCAACTCGTGCTGCTTTGAGAGTGCCCATGGAGCTCTGCAAACTGAAACCAGGAACGTGGGTTTGTGGGTTTTGTTTCCAGGGCAGAAGCCTTTGTCAGTACAGGTAGGCCCTTGTTCCTTAGGGGCCGTCTACCTGTTGGATTTCCACGAATATCAAGATGCCGCCCAGGGACAAGCTACCACCTGTGCCAACTCGTGCTGCTTTGAGGGTGACCACGGAACTCTTCAAACTGAGACCAGGAACGTGGGTTGGTGAATTTTTTTTCCCTGGGCAGAAGACATTATCTGTGCTAGGTCGACCCTCAGACCTTAGGGGCAGGCTGACTGCTGGATTTCCACGAATATCAAGGTGCCGCCCAGGGACAAGCTGCCACCTGTGCCAACTCGGGCTGCTTTGAGAGTGCCCACGGAGCTCTGCAAACTGAGACCAGGAACGTGGGGTGGCGGGTTTTGTTTCCCTGGACAGAAGCATTTGTCAGTACCAGGTAGGCCCTTGTTCCTTATGGGCTGTCATCCTGCTGGATTTCCACGAATATCAAGATGCCGCCCAGGGAAAAGCTGCCCTCTGTCCCAGCTCGGGCTGCTTTGAGAGTGCCCACGGAACTCTGCAAACTGAGACCTGGAACGGGGGGTGGTGTGTTTTGTTTCACCGGGAAGAAGCCTTTTTCAGTACCAGGTAGCTCCTTGTTCCTTAGGGGCCGTCTGCCTGCTGGATTTCCACGAAAATCAAGATGCTGCCCAGGGACAAGCTGCCACCTGTGCCAACTCGGGCTGCTTTGAGAGTGCCCATGGAGCTCTGCAAACTGAGACCAGGAATGTGGGTTTGTGTACTTTCCTTTCCTGGGCAGAAGCCTTTGGCAGTACCAGGTAGGCCCTTGTTCCTTAGGGGCCGTCTGCCTGCTGGATTTCCACGAATATCAAGATGCCGCCCAGGGACAAGCTGCCACCTGTGCCTACTCGCGCTGCTTTGAGAGTGCCCACGGAGCTCTGCAAACTGAGACTAGGACCGTGGGGTGCTCGGTATTTTTTCCGCGGGCAGAAGTCTTTGTCAGTACCAGGTGGGCCCTTGGCCCTAAGGAGCTGGCTGGCAGCAGGATTGCCACGAAAATCAAGGTGCCGCCCAGGGACAATCTGGCACATGTGCCAACTTGGGCTGGTTTGAGAGATCCCATGGAGCTCTGCAAACTGAAACCAGGAACGTGGGTTTGTGGGTTTTGTTTCCTGGGCAGAAGCATTTGCAGTACCAGGTAGGCCCTTGTTCCTTAGGGGCCGTCTGCCTGCTGGATTTCCATGAAAATCAAGATGCCGCCCAGGAACAAGCTGGCACATGTGCCAGCTTGGGCTGCTTTGAGAGTGCCCATGGAGCTCTGCAAACTGAAACCAGGAACGTGGGTTTGTGGGTTTTGTTTCCAGGGCAGAAGCCTTTGTCAGTACCAGGTAGGCCCTTGTTCCTTAGGGGCCGTCTGCCTGCTGGATTTCCACGAATATCAAGATGCCGCCCAGGGACAAGCTGCCACCTGTGCCAACTCGGGCTGCTTTGAGAGTGCCCACGGAGCTCTGCAAACTGAGACCAGGAACGTGGGGTGCTGAGTTTTGTTTCCCCGTGCAGAAGCTTTTGTCAGTACCAGGTAGGCACTTGGTACTAAAGGGCAGGCAGCCTGCTGGATTTCCATGAATATCAAGATGCTGCCCAGGGACAAGCTGCCACCTGTGCCAAGTCACGCTGCTTTGAGAGTGCCCACGGAACTCTGCAAACTGAGACCAGGAATGTGGGGTGGCGGGTTTTGTTTCCCTGGTAATAAGCCTTTGTCAGTACCAGGTAGGCCCTCGGCCCTAACAGGC
This sequence comes from Motacilla alba alba, assembly GCF_015832195.1. NCBI lineage: Eukaryota > Metazoa > Chordata > Aves > Passeriformes > Motacillidae > Motacilla > Motacilla alba. Next base: position 2,091,241 of record NC_052035.1, on the reverse strand, counting down.
CGGTTGCAGGCTGGATTTCCACCAATATCAAGATGCTGCCCAGGGACAAGCTGCCACCTGTGCCAAGTCACGCTGCTTCGAGAGTGCCCACGGAACTCTGCAAACTGAGACCAGGAATGTGGGGTGGCGGGTTTTGTTTCCCTGGTCATAAGCCTTTGTCAGTACCAGGTAGGCCCTCGGCCCTAACGGGCCGGTTGCAGGCTGGATTTCCACCAATATCAAGATGCTGCCCAGGGACAAGCTGCCACCTGTGCCAACTCGCGCTGCTTTGAGAGTGCCCATGGACCTCTGCAAACTGAGACCGGGAACGTCGGGTAGTGGGTTATGTTTTGCTGGGCAGAAGACTTTCTCTGTACTAGGTCGGCCCTCCGCCCTTAGCGTCCGGCTGCCTGCTGGATTTCCACGAATATCAAGATGCCGCCCAGGGACAAGCTACCACCTGTGCCAACTCGTGCTGCTTTGAGGGTGACCACGGAACTCTTCAAACTGAGACCAGGAACGTGGGTTGGTGAATTTTTTTTACCTGGGCAGAAGACATTATCTGTGCTAGGTCGACCCTCAGACCTTAGGGGCAGGCTGACTGCTGGATTTCCACGAATATCAAGGTGCCGCCCAGGGACAAGCTGCCACCTGTGCCAACTCGGGCTGCTTTGAGAGTGCCCACGGAGCTCTGCAAACTGAGACCAGGAACGTGGGGTGCTCGGTATTTGTTCCGCGGGCAGAAGTCTTTTTCAGTACCATGTGGGCCCTTGCCCCTAAGGAGCAGGCTGGCAGCAGGATTTCCATGAAAATCAAGATGCTGCCCAGGGACAAGCTGCCACCTGTGCCAGCTCGGGCTGCTTTGAGAGTGCCCAGGGAGCTCTGCAAACTGAGACCAGGAATGTGGGGTGGCGGGTTTTGTTTCCCTGGGCAGAAACATTTGCAGTACCAGGTAGGCCCTCGGTCCTTTAGGGCAGGCAGCCTGCTGGATTTCGATGAATATCAAGATGCTGCCCAGGGACAAGCTGCCACCTGTGCCAACTCGCGCTGCTTTGAGAGTGCCCACGGAGCTCTGCAAACTGAGACGAGGAACGTCGGGTAGTGGGTTTTGTTTTGCTGGGCAGAAGATTTTCTCTGTACTAGGTCAGCCCACCGATCTTAGCGTCCGGCTGCCTGCTGGATTTCCACGAATATCAAGATGCCGCCCAGGGACAAGCTGCCACCTCTGCCAACTCGCGCTGCTTTGAGAGTGCCCATGGAGCTCTGCAAACTGAGACCAGGAACGTGGGGTGCTGAGTTTTGTTTCCCTGGGCAGAAGCCTTTGTCAGTACCAGGTAGGCCCTTGTTCCTTAGGGGCTGCCTGCCTGCAGGATTTCCACGAAAATCAAGATGCCGCCCAGGGACAAGCTGCCCTCTGTCCCAGCTCGGGCTGCTTAGAGAGTGCCCACGGAACTCTTCAAACTGAGACCAGGACCGTGGGGTGCTGTGTTTTGTTTCCTGGGCAGAAGCCTTTGTCAGTACCAGGTAGGCCCTCAGCCCTAAGTGGCCGGTTGCAGGCTGGATTACCCCGAATAACAAGATGCCGCCCAGGGACAAGCTGCCCTCTGTCCCAGCTCGGGCTGCTTAGAGAGTGCCCACGGAACTCTTCAAACTGAGACCAGGAACGGGGGGTGGTGGGTTTTGTTTCACCGGGCAGAAGCCTTTGTCAGTTCCAGGCAGGCCCTTGGCCCTAAGGGGTCGGTTGCAGGCTGGATTACCCCGAATAACAAGATGCCGCCCAGGGACAAGCTGCCACCTGTGCCAACTCGTACTTCTTCGAGAGTGCCCACGGAGCTCTGCAAACTGAGACCAGGAACGTGGGTTGGTGAATTTTGTTTCCCTGGGCAGAACACTTTCTCTGTACTAGGTCGGCCCTCGGCCCTTAGGGGCAGGCTGACTGCTGGATTTCCACGAATATCAAGATGCCGCACAGAGACCAGCTGCCACCTGTAAAAACTGGCGCTGCTTTGAGAGTGCCCACGGAGCTCTGCAAACTGAGACCAGGACCGTGGGGTGCTGAGTTTTGTTTCCCTGGGCAGAAGCATTTGCAGTACCAGGTAGGCCCTTGTTCCTCAGGGGCTGGCTGACTGCTGGATTTCCCTGAATATCAAGGTGCTGCCCAGGGAAAACCTGCCACGTGTGCCAACTTGTACAGCTTTGAGAGTGCCCACGGAACTCTTCAAACTGAAACCAGGAATGTGGGGTGCTGGGTTTTGTTTCCCCGGGCAGAAGCCTTTGTCAGTACCAGGTGGGCCCTTGGCCCTAAGGAGCAGGCTGGCAGTAGGATTTCCACGAATATCAAGATGCCGCCCAGGGACAATCTGGCACATGTGCCAACTTGGGCTGCTTTGACAGTGCCCATGGAGCTCTGCAAACTGAAACCAGGAACATGGGTTTGTGGGTTTTGTTTCCAGAGCAGAAGCCTTTGTCTGTACCAGGTAGGCGCTTGTTCCTTAGGGGCTGTCTGCCTGCTGGATTTCCATGAAAATCAAGGTGCTGCCCAGGGAAAAGCTGCCACCTGTGCCAACTCAGGCTGCTTTGAGAGTGCCCACGGAGCTCTGAAAATTGAGACCAGGAACGTGGGGTACTGAGTTTTGTTTTCCCGGGCAGAAACCTTTGTCAGTACCAGGTAGGCCATCGGCCCTAAGGGGCCGGATGCATTCTGGGTTTCCACGAATAACAAGATGCCGCCCAGGGACAAGCTGCCAGCCGTTCCAGCTCAGGCTGCTTTGAGAGTGCCCATGGAGCTCTGCAAACTGAGACCAGGAACGTGGGGTGCTGAGTTTTGTTTCCCCGGACAGAAGCTTTTGTCATTACCAGGTAGGCACTTGGTCCTTAAGGGCAGGCAGCCTGCTGGATTTCCATGAATATCAAGATGCTGCCCAGGGACAAGCTGCCACCAGTGCCAACTCAGGCTACTTTGAGAGTGCCCACGGAACTCTGCAAACTGAGACCAGGAATGTGGGGTGGCGGGTTTTGTTTCCCTGGTCATAAGCCTTTGTCAGTACCAGGTAGGCCCTCGGCCCGAACGGGCCGGTTGCAGGCTGGATTTCCACCAATATCAAGATGCTGCCCAGGGACAAGCTGCCACCTGTGCCAACTCGCGCTGCTTTGAGAGTGCCCACGGATCTATGCAAACTGAGACCGGGAACATCGGGTAGTGGGTTATGTTTTGCTGGGCAGAAGACTTTCTCTGTACTAGGTCGGCCCTCCGCCCTTAGCGTCCGGCTGCCTGCTGGATTTCCATGAATATCAAGATACCACCCAGGGACAAGCTGGCACATGTGCCAACTCGGGCTGCTTTGAGAGTGCCCATGGAGCTCTGCAAACTGAAACCAGGAACGTGGGTTTGTGGGGTTTGTTTCCAGGGCAGAAGCCTTTGTCAGTACAGGTAGGCCCTTGTTCCTTAGGGGCCGTCTACCTGTTGGATTTCCACGAATATCAAGATGCCGCCCAGGGACAAGCTACCACCTGTGCCAACTCGTGCTGCTTTGAGGGTGACCACGGAACTCTTCAAACTGAGACCAGGAACGTGGGTTGGTGAATTTTTTTTACCTGGGCAGAAGACATTATCTGTGCTAGGTCGACCCTCAGACCTTAGGGGCAGGCTGACTGCTGGATTTCCACGAATATCAAGGTGCCGCCCAGGGACAAGCTGCCACCTGTGCCAACTCGGGCTGCTTTGAGAGTGCCCACGGAGCTCTGCAAACTGAGACCAGGAACGGGGGGTGGTGTGTTTTGTTTCACCGGGAAGAAGCCTTTTTCAGTACCAGGTAGCTCCTTGTTCCTTAGGGGCCGTCTGCCTGCTGGATTTCCACGAAAATCAAGATGCCGCCCAGGGACAAGCTGCCACCTGTGCCAACTCGGGCTGCTTTGAGAGTGCCCATGGAGCTCTGCAAACTGAGACCAGGAATGTGGGTTTGTGTACTTTCCTTTCCTGGGCAGAAGCCTTTGGCAGTACCAGGTAGGCCCTTGTTCCTTAGGGGCCGTCTGCCTGCTGGATTTCCACGAATATCAAGATGCCGCCCAGGGACAAGCTGCCACCTGTGCCAACTCGCACTGCTTTGAGAGTGCCCACGGAGCGCTGCAAACTGAGACTAGGACCGTGGGGTGCTCGGTATTTTTTCCGCGGGCAGAAGTCTTTGTCAGTACCAGGTGGGCCCTTGGCCCTAAGGAGCTGGCTGGCAGCAGGATTGCCACGAAAATCAAGGTGCCGCCCAGGGACAATCTGGCACATGTGCCAACTTGGGCTGGTTTGAGAGTGCCCATGGAGCTCTGCAAACTGAAACCAGGAACGTGGGTTTGTGGGTTTTGTTTCCTGGGCAGAAGCATTTGCAGTACCAGGTAGGCCCTTGTTCCTTAGGGGCCGTCTGCCTGCTGGATTTCCATGAAAATCAAGATGCCGCCCAGGAACAAGCTGGCACATGTGCCAGCTTGGGCTGCTTTGAGAGTGCCCATGGAGCTCTGCAAACTGAAACCAGGAACGTGGGTTTGTGGGTTTTGTTTCCAGGGCAGAAGCCTTTGTCAGTACCAGGTAGGCCCTTGTTCCTTAGGGGCCGTCTGCCTGCTGGATTTCCACGAATATCAAGATGCCGCCCAGGGACAAGCTGCCACCTGTGCCAGCTCGGGCTGCTTTGAGAGTGCCCAGGGAGCTCTGCAAACTGAGACCAGGAACGTGGGGTGGTGAGTTTTGTTTCCCCGGACAGAAGCTTTTGTCATTACCAGGTAGGCCCTCGGTCCTTTAGGGCAGGCAGCCTGCTGGATTTCGATGAATATCAAGATGCTGCCCAGGGACAAGCTGCCACCTGTGCCAACTCGGGCTGCTTTGAGTGTGCCCACGGAGCTCTGCAAACTGAGACGAGGAACGTCGGGTAGTGGGTTTTGTTTTGCTGGGCAGAAGATTTTCTCTGTATTAGGTCAGCCCACCGATCTTAGCGTCCGGCTGCCTGCTGGATTTCCACGAATATCAAGATGCCGCCCAGGGACAAGCTGCCACCTCTGCCAACTCGCGCTGCTTTGAGAGTGCCCATGGAGCTCTGCAAACTGAGACCAGGAACGTGGGGTGCTGAGTTTTGTTTCCCTGGGCAGAAGCCTTTGTCAGTACCAGGTAGGCCCTTGTTCCTTAAGGGCTGCCTGCCTGCTGGATTTCCACGAAAATCAAGATGCCGCCCAGGGACAAGCTGCCCTCTGTCCCAGCTCGGGCTGCTTAGAGAGTGCCCACGGAACTCTTCAAACTGAGACCAGGAACGGGGGGTGGTGGGTTTTGTTTCACCGGGCAGAAGCCTTTGTCAGTACCAGGTAGGCCCTTGGCCCTAAGGGGTCGGTTGCAGGCTGGATTACCCCGAATCTGAAGATGCCGCCCAGGGACAAGCTGCCACCTGTGCCAACTCGTACTTCTTCGAGAGTGCCCACGGAACTCTTCAAACTGAAACCAGGAATGTGGGGTGCTCGGTTTTGTTTCCCCGGGCAGAAGCCTTTGTCAGTACCAGGTGGGCCCTTGGCCCTAAGGAGCAGGCTGGCAGCAGGATTTCCACGAATATCAAGATGCCGCCCAGGGACAATCTGGCACATGTGCCAACTTGGGCTGGTTTGAGAGTGCCCATGGAGCTCTGCAAACTGAAACCAGGAAGGTGGGTTTGTGGGTTTTGTTTCCTGGGCAGAAGCCTTTGTCTGTACCAGGTAGGCGCTTGTTCCTTAGGGGCTGTCTGCCTGCTGGATTTCCATGAAAATCAAGGTGCTGCCCAGGGAAAAGCTGCCACCTGTGCCAACTCGGGCTGCTTTGAGAGTGCCCATGGAGCTCTGAAAATTGAGACCAGGAACGTGGGGCACTGAGTTTTGTTTTCCCGGGCAGAAACCTTTGTCTGTACCAGGTAGGCCATCGGCCCTTGGGGGCCGGCTGCCTTCTGGGTTTCCACGAATAACAAGATGCCGCCCAGGGACAAGCTGCCAGCCGTTCCAGCTCGGGCTGCTTTGAGGGTGCCCATGGAGCTCTGCAAACTGAGACCAGGAACGGGGGGTGGTGGGTTTTGTTTCCCCGGACAGAAGCTTTTGTCATTACCAGGTAGGCACTTGGTCCTTAAGGGCAGGCAGCCTGCTGGATTTCCATGAATATCAAGATGCTGCCCAGGGACAAGCTGCCACCAGTGCCAACTCAGGCTACTTTGAGAGTGCCCACGGAACTCTGCAAACTGAGACCAGGAATGTGGGGTGGCGGGTTTTGTTTCCCTGGTCATAAGCCTTTGTCAGTACCAGGTAGGCCCTCGGCCCTAACGGGCCGGTTGCAGGCTGGATTTCCACCAATATCAAGATGCTGCCCAGGGACAAGCTGCCACCTGTGCCAACTCGCGCTGCTTTGAGAGTGCCCACGGATCTCTGCAAACTGAGACCGGGAACGTCGGGTAGTGGGTTATGTTTTGCTGGGCAGAAGACTTTCTCTGTACTAGGTCGGCCCTCCGCCCTTAGCGTCCGGCTGCCTGCTGGATTTCCATGAATATCAAGATACTACCCAGGGACAAGCGGGCACATGTGCCAACTCGGGCTGCTTTGAGAGTGCCCACGGAGCTCTGCAAACTGAGACTAGGACCGTGGGGTGCTCGGTTTTGTTTTCCCGGGCAGAAGCCTTTGTCAGTACCAGGTGGGCCCTTGGCCCTAAGGAGCTGGCTGGCAGCAGGATTGCCACGAAAATCAAGGTGCCGCCCAGGGACAATCTGGCACATGTGCCAACTTGGGCTGGTTTGAGGGTGCCCATGGAGCTCTACAAACTGAAACCAGGAACGTGGGTTTGTGGGTTTTGTTTCCAGGGCAGAAGCCTTTGTCAGTACCAGGTAGGCCCTTGTTCCTTAGGGGCCGTCTGCCTGCTGGATTTCCACGAATATCAAGATGCCACCCAGGGACAAGCTGCCACCTGTGCCAACTCGGGCTGCTTTGAGAGTCTCCACGGAGCTCTGCAAACTGAGACCAGGAACGTGGGGTGCTGAGTTTTGTTTCCCCGTGCAGAAGCTTTTGTCAGTACCAGGTAGGCACTTGGTACTAAAGGGCAGGCAGCCTGCTGGATTTCCATGAATATCAAGATGCTGCCCAGGGACAAGCTGCCACCTGTGCCAAGTCACGCTGCTTTGAGAGTGCCCACGGACCTCTGCAAACTGAGACCAGGAATGTGGGGTGGCGGGTTTTGTTTCCCTGGTCATAAGCCTTTGTCAGTACCAGGTAGGCCCTCGGCCCTAACGGGCCGGTTGCAGGCTGGATTTCCACCAATATCAAGATGCTGCCCAGGGACAAGCTGCCACCTGTGCCAACTCGGGCTGCTTTGAGAGTGCCCATGGACCTCTGCAAACTGAGACCGGGAACCTCGGGTAGTGGGTTATGTTTTGCTGGGCAGAAGACTTTCTCTGGACTAGGTCGGCCCTCCGCCCTTAGCGTCCGGCTGCCTGCTGGATTTCCATGAATATCAAGATACCACCCAGGGACAAGCTGGCACATGTGCCAACTCGTGCTGCTTTGAGAGTGCCCATGGAGCTCTGCAAACTGAAACCAGGAACGTGGGTTTGTGGGTTTTGTTTCCAGGGCAGAAGCCTTTGTCAGTTCAGGTAGGCCCTTGTTCCTTAGGGGCCGTCTACCTGTTGGATTTCCACGAATATCAAGATGCCGCCCAGGGACAAGCTACCACCTGTGCCAACTCGTGCTGCTTTGAGGGTGACCACGGAACTCTTCAAACTGAGACCAGGAACGTGGGTTGGTGAATTTTTTTTCCCTGGGCAGAAGACATTATCTGTGCTAGGTCGACCCTCAGACCTTAGGGGCAGGCCGACTGCTGGATTTCCACGAATATCAAGGTGCCGCCCAGGGACAAGCTGCCACCTGTGCCAACTCGGGCTGCTTTGAGAGTGCCCACGGAACTCTGCAAACTGAGACATGGAACGGGGGGTGGTGTGTTTTGTTTCACCGGGAAGAAGCCTTTTTCAGTACCAGGTAGCTCCTTGTTCCTTAGGGGCCGTCTGCCTGTTGGATTTCCACGAAAATCAAGATGCCGCCCAGGGACAAGCTGTCACCTGTGCCAACTCGGGCTGGTTTGAGAGTGCCCATGGAGCTCTGCAAACTGAGACCAGGAATGTGGGTTTGTGTACTTTCCTTTCCTGGGCAGAAGCCTTTGTCAGTACCAGGTAGGCCCTTGTTCCTTAGGGGCCGTCTGCCTGCTGGATTTCCACGAATATCAAGATGCCGCCCAGGGACAAGCTGCCACCTGTGCCAACTCGCGCTGCTTTGAGAGTGCCCACGGAGCTCTGCAAACTGAGACTAGGACCGTGGGGTGCTCGGTATTTTTTCCGCGGGCAGAAGTCTTTGTCAGTACCATGTGGGCCCTTGGCCCTAAGGAGCAGGCTGGCAGCAGGATTTCCATGAAAATCAAGATGCCGCACAGGGACAAGCTGCCACCTGTGCCAGCTCGGGCTGCTTTGAGAGTGCCCACGGAGCTCTGCAAACTGAGACCAGGAACGTGGGGTGGTGAGTTTTGTTTCCCTGGGCAGAAGCATTTGCAGTACCAGGTAGGCCCTCGGTCCTTTAGGGCAGGCAGCCTGCTGGATTTCGATGAATATCAAGATGCTGCCCAGGGACAAGCTGCCACCTGTGCCAACTCGGGCTGCTTTGAGAGTGCCCACGGAGCTCTGCAAACTGAGACCAGGAACGTCGGGTAGTGGGTTTTTTTTTGCTGGGCAGAAGATTTTCTCTGTACTAGGTCAGCCCACCGCCCTTAGCGTCCGGCTGCCTGCTGGATTTCCATGAATATCAAGATACCACCCAGGGACAAGCTGCCACCTGTGCAACTCGGGCTGCTTTGAGAGTGCCCACGGAGCTCTGCAAACTGAGACTAGGACCGTGGGGTGCTCGGTATTTTTTCCGCGGGCAGAAGTCTTTGTCAGTACCAGGTAGGCCCTTGTTCCTTAGGGGCTGCCTGCCTGCTGGATTTCCACGAAAATCAAGATGCCGCCCAGGGACAAGCTGCCCTCTGTCCCAGCTCGGGCTGCTTAGAGAGTGCCCACGGAACTCTTCAAACTGAGACCAGGACCGTGGGGTGGTGGGTTTTGTTTCACCGGGCAGAAGCCTTTGTCAGTACTAGGTAGCCCCTTGGCCTTAAGAAGCTGGTTGCCTGCAGGATTTCCACGAATATCAAGATGCTGCCCAGGGACAAGCTGCCACCTGTGCCAACTCGGGCTGCTTTGAGAGTGCTCATGGAACTCTTCAAACTGAGACCAGGAACGTGGGGTGCTGTGTTTTGTTTCCTGGGCAGAAGCCTTTGTCAGTACCAGGTAGGCCCTCAGCCCTAAGGGGCCGGTTGCAGGCTGGATTACCCCGAATAACAAGATGCCGCCCAGGGACAAGCTGCCCTCTGTCCCAGCTCGGGCTGCTTTGAGAGTGCCCACGGAACTCTTCAAACTGAGACCAGGAACGGGGGGTGGTGGGTTTTGTTTCACCGGGCAGAAGCCTTTGTCAGTACCAGGTAGGCCCTTGGCCCTAAGGGGTCGGTTGCAGGCTGGATTACCCCGAATAACAAGATGCCGCCCAGGGACAAGCTGCCACCTGTGCCAACTCGTACTTCTTCGAGAGTGCCCACGGAGCTCTGCAAACTGAGACCAGGAATGTGGGTTGGTGAATTTTGTTTCCCTGGGCAGAAGATTTTCTCTGTACTAGGTCGGCCCTCGGCCCTTAGGGGCAGGCTGACTGCTGGATTTCCACGAATATCAAGATGCCGCACAGAGACCAGCTGCCACCTGTAAAAACTGGCGCTGCTTTGAGAGTGCCCACGGAGCTCTGCAAACTGAGACCAGGACCGTGGGGTGCTGAGTTTTGTTTCCCTGGGCAGAAGCATTTGCAGTACCAGGTAGGCCCGTGTTCCTCAGGGGCTGGCTGACTGCTGGATTTCCCTGAATATCAAGGTGCTGCCCAGGGAAAACCTGCCACGTGTGCCAACTTGTACAGCTTTGAGAGTGCCCACGGAACTCTTCAAACTGAAACCAGGAATGTGGGGTGCTGGGTTTTGTTTCCCCGGGCAGAAGCCTTTGTCAGTACCAGGTGGGCCCTTGGCCCTAAGGAGCAGGCTGGCAGCAGGATTTCCACGAATATCAAGATGCCGCCCAGGGACAATCTGGCACATGTGCCAACTTGGGCTGGTTTGAGAGTGCCCATGGAGCTCTGCAAACTGAAACCAGGAACATGGGTTTGTGGGTTTTGTTTCCAGGGCAGAAGCCTTTGTCTGTACCAGGTAGGCCCTTGTTCCTTAGGGGCTGTCTAGCTGCTGGATTTCCATGAAAATCAAGGTGCTGCCCAGGGAAAAGCTGCCACCTGTGCCAACTCGGGCTGCTTTGAGACTGCCCACGGAGCTCTGAAAATTGAGACCAGGAACGTGGGGTACTGAGTTTTGTTTTCCCGGGCAGAAGCTTTTGTCAGTACCAGGTAGGCACTTGGTACTAAAGGGCAGGCAGCCTGCTGGATTTCCATGAATATCAAGATGCTGCCCAGGGACAAGCTGCCACCTGTGCCAAGTCACGCTGCTTTGAGAGTGCCCACGGAACTCTGCAAACTGAGACCAGGAATGTGGGGTGGCGGGTTTTGTTTCCCTGGTCATAAGCCTTTGTCAGTACCAGGTAGGCCCTCGGCCCTAACGGGCCGGTTGCAGGCTGGATTTCCACCAATATCAAGATGCTGCCCAGGGACAAGCTGCCACCTGTGCCAACTCGCGCTGCTTTGAGAGTGCCCATGGACCTCTGCAAACTGAGACCGGGAACCTCGGGTAGTGGGTTATGTTTTGCTGGGCAGAAGACTTTCTCTGTACTAGGTCGGCCCTCCGCCCTTAGCGTCCGGCTGCCTTCTGGATTTCCATGAATATCAAGATACCACCCAGGGACAAGCTGGCACATGTGCCAACTCGTGCTGCTTTGAGAGTGCCCATGGAGCTCTGCAAACTGAAACCAGGAACGTGGGTTTGTGGGTTTTGTTTCCAGGGCAGAAGCCTTTGTCAGTACAGGTAGGCCCTTGTTCCTTAGGGGCCGTCTACCTGTTGGATTTCCACGAATATCAAGATGCCGCCCAGGGACAAGCTACCACCTGTGCCAACTCGTGCTGCTTTGAGGGTGACCACGGAACTCTTCAAACTGAGACCAGGAACGTGGGTTGGTGAATTTTTTTTCCCTGGGCAGAAGACATTATCTGTGCTAGGTCGACCCTCAGACCTTAGGGGCAGGCTGACTGCTGGATTTCCACGAATATCAAGGTGCCGCCCAGGGACAAGCTGCCACCTGTGCCAACTCGGGCTGCTTTGAGAGTGCCCACGGAGCTCTGCAAACTGAGACCAGGAACGTGGGGTGGCGGGTTTTGTTTCCCTGGACAGAAGCATTTGTCAGTACCAGGTAGGCCCTTGTTCCTTATGGGCTGTCATCCTGCTGGATTTCCACGAATATCAAGATGCCGCCCAGGGAAAAGCTGCCCTCTGTCCCAGCTCGGGCTGCTTTGAGAGTGCCCACGGAACTCTGCAAACTGAGACCTGGAACGGGGGGTGGTGTGTTTTGTTTCACCGGGAAGAAGCCTTTTTCAGTACCAGGTAGCTCCTTGTTCCTTAGGGGCCGTCTGCCTGCTGGATTTCCACGAAAATCAAGATGCTGCCCAGGGACAAGCTGCCACCTGTGCCAACTCGGGCTGCTTTGAGAGTGCCCATGGAGCTCTGCAAACTGAAACCAGGAACGTGGGTTTGTGGGTTTTGTTTCCAGGGCAGAAGCCTTTGTCAGTACAGGTAGGCCCTTGTTCCTTAGGGGCCGTCTACCTGTTGGATTTCCACGAATATCAAGATGCCGCCCAGGGACAAGCTACCACCTGTGCCAACTCGTGCTGCTTTGAGGGTGACCACGGAACTCTTCAAACTGAGACCAGGAACGTGGGTTGGTGAATTTTTTTTCCCTGGGCAGAAGACATTATCTGTGCTAGGTCGACCCTCAGACCTTAGGGGCAGGCTGACTGCTGGATTTCCACGAATATCAAGGTGCCGCCCAGGGACAAGCTGCCACCTGTGCCAACTCGGGCTGCTTTGAGAGTGCCCACGGAGCTCTGCAAACTGAGACCAGGAACGTGGGGTGGCGGGTTTTGTTTCCCTGGACAGAAGCATTTGTCAGTACCAGGTAGGCCCTTGTTCCTTATGGGCTGTCATCCTGCTGGATTTCCACGAATATCAAGATGCCGCCCAGGGAAAAGCTGCCCTCTGTCCCAGCTCGGGCTGCTTTGAGAGTGCCCACGGAACTCTGCAAACTGAGACCTGGAACGGGGGGTGGTGTGTTTTGTTTCACCGGGAAGAAGCCTTTTTCAGTACCAGGTAGCTCCTTGTTCCTTAGGGGCCGTCTGCCTGCTGGATTTCCACGAAAATCAAGATGCTGCCCAGGGACAAGCTGCCACCTGTGCCAACTCGGGCTGCTTTGAGAGTGCCCATGGAGCTCTGCAAACTGAGACCAGGAATGTGGGTTTGTGTACTTTCCTTTCCTGGGCAGAAGCCTTTGGCAGTACCAGGTAGGCCCTTGTTCCTTAGGGGCCGTCTGCCTGCTGGATTTCCACGAATATCAAGATGCCGCCCAGGGACAAGCTGCCACCTGTGCCTACTCGCGCTGCTTTGAGAGTGCCCACGGAGCTCTGCAAACTGAGACTAGGACCGTGGGGTGCTCGGTATTTTTTCCGCGGGCAGAAGTCTTTGTCAGTACCAGGTGGGCCCTTGGCCCTAAGGAGCTGGCTGGCAGCAGGATTGCCACGAAAATCAAGGTGCCGCCCAGGGACAATCTGGCACATGTGCCAACTTGGGCTGGTTTGAGAGATCCCATGGAGCTCTGCAAACTGAAACCAGGAACGTGGGTTTGTGGGTTTTGTTTCCTGGGCAGAAGCATTTGCAGTACCAGGTAGGCCCTTGTTCCTTAGGGGCCGTCTGCCTGCTGGATTTCCATGAAAATCAAGATGCCGCCCAGGAACAAGCTGGCACATGTGCCAGCTTGGGCTGCTTTGAGAGTGCCCATGGAGCTCTGCAAACTGAAACCAGGAACGTGGGTTTGTGGGTTTTGTTTCCAGGGCAGAAGCCTTTGTCAGTACCAGGTAGGCCCTTGTTCCTTAGGGGCCGTCTGCCTGCTGGATTTCCACGAATATCAAGATGCCGCCCAGGGACAAGCTGCCACCTGTGCCAACTCGGGCTGCTTTGAGAGTCTCCACGGAGCTCTGCAAACTGAGACCAGGAACGTGGGGTGCTGAGTTTTGTTTCCCCGTGCAGAAGCTTTTGTCAGTACCAGGTAGGCACTTGGTACTAAAGGGCAGGCAGCCTGCTGGATTTCCATGAATATCAAGATGCTGCCCAGGGACAAGCTGCCACCTGTGCCAAGTCACGCTGCTTTGAGAGTGCCCACGGAACTCTGCAAACTGAGACCAGGAATGTGGGGTGGCGGGTTTTGTTTCCCGGGTAATAAGCCTTTGTCAGTACCAGGTAGGCCCTCGGCCCTAACAGGCCGGTTGCAGGCTGGATTTCCACCAATATCAAGATGCTGCCCAGGGACAAGCTGCCACCTGTGCCAAGTCACGCTGCTTTGAGAGTGCCCACGGAACTCTGCAAACTGAGACCAGGAATGTGGGGTGGCGGGTTTTGTTTCCCTGGTCATAAGCCTTTGTCAGTACCAGGTAGGCCCTCGGCCCTAACGGGCCGGTTGCAGGCTGGATTTCCACCAATATCAAGATGCTGCCCAGGGACAAGCTGCCACCTGTGCCAACTCGCGCTGCTTTGAGAGTGCCCATGGACCTCTGCAAACTGAGACCGGGAACGTCGGGTAGTGGGTTATGTTTTGCTGGGCAGAAGACTTTCTCTGTACTAGGTCGGCCCTCCGCCCTTAGCGTCCGGCTGCCTGCTGGATTTCCACGAATATCAAGATGCCGCCCAGGGACAAGCTACCACCTGTGCCAACTCGTGCTGCTTTGAGGGTGACCACGGAACTCTTCAAACTGAGACCAGGAACGTGGGTTGGTGAATTTTTTTTACCTGGGCAGAAGACATTATCTGTGCTAGGTCGACCCTCAGACCTTAGGGGCAGGCTGACTGCTGGATTTCCACGAATATCAAGGTGCCGCCCAGGCACAAGCTGCCACCTGTGCCAACTCGGGCTGCTTTGAGAGTGCCCACGGAGCTCTGCAAACTGAGACCAGGAACGTGGGGTGGCGGGTTTTGTTTCCCTGGACAGAAGCATTTGTCAGTACCAGGTAGGCCCTTGTTCCTTATGGGCTGTCATCCTGCTGGATTTCCACGAAAATCAAGATGCCGCCCAGGGAAAAGCTGCCCTCTGTCCCAGCTCGGGCTGCTTTGAGAGTGCCCACGGAACTCTGCAAACTGAGACCTGGAACGGGGGGTGGTGTGTTTTGTTTCACCGGGAAGAAGACTTTGTCAGTACCAGGTAGCTCCTTGTTCCTTAGGGGCCGTCTGCCTGCTGGATTTCCACGAAAATCAAGATGCCGCCCAGGGACAAGCTGCCACCTGTGCCAACTCGCGCTGCTTTGAGAGTGCCCACGGAGCTCTTCCAACTGAGACTAGGACCGTGGGGTGCTCGGTATTTGTTCCGCGGGCAGAAGTCTTTTTCAGTACCATGTGGGCCCTTGCCCCTAAGGAGCAGGCTGGCAGCAGGATTTCCATGAAAATCAAGATGCTGCCCAGGGACAAGCTGCCACCTGTGCCAGCTCGGGCTGCTTTGAGAGTGCCCAGGGAGCTCTGCAAACTGAGACCAGGAACGTGGGGTGGTGAGTTTTGTTTCCCTGGGCAGAAACATTTGCAGTACCAGGTAGGCCCTCGGTCCTTTAGGGCAGGCAGCCTGCTGGATTTCGATGAATATCAAGATGCTGCCCAGGGACAAGCTGCCACCTGTGCCAACTCGGGCTGCTTTGAGAGTGCCCACGGAGCTCTGCAAACTGAGACGAGGAACGTCGGGTAGTGGGTTTTGTTTTGCTGGGCAGAAGATTTTCTCTGTACTAGGTCAGCCCACCGATCTTAGCGTCCGGCTGCCTGCTGGATTTCCACAAATATCAAGATGCCGCCCAGGGACAAGCTGCCACCTCTGCCAACTCGCGCTGCTTTGAGAGTGCCCATGGAGCTCTGCAAACTGAGACCAGGAACGTGGGGTGCTGAGTTTTGTTTCCCTGGGCAGAAGCCTTTGTCAGTACCAGGTAGGCCCTTGTTCCTTAGGGGCTGCCTGCCTGCAGGATTTCCACGAAAATCAAGATGCCGCCCAGGGACAAGCTGCCCTCTGTCCCAGCTCGGGCTGCTTAGAGAGTGCCCACGGAACTCTTCAAACTGAGACCAGGACCGTGGGGTGCTGTGTTTTGTTTCCTGGGCAGAAGCCTTTGTCAGTACCAGGTAGGCCCTCAGCCCTAAGTGGCCGGTTGCAGGCTGGATTACCCCGAATAACAAGATGCCGCCCAGGGACAAGCTGCCCTCTGTCCCAGCTCGGGCTGCTTTGAGAGTGCCCACGGAACTCTTCAAACTGAGACCAGGAACGGGGGGTGGTGGGTTTTGTTTCACCGGGCAGAAGCCTTTGTCAGTACCAGGTAGGCCCTTGGCCCTAAGGGGTCGGTTGCAGGCTGGATTACCCCGAATAACAAGATGCCGCCCAGGGACAAGCTGCCACCTGTGCCAACTCGTACTTCTTCGAGAGTGCCCACGGAGCTCTGCAAACTGAGACCAGGAACGTGGGTTGGTGAATTTTGTTTCCCTGGGCAGAACACTTTCTCTGTACTAGGTCGGCCCTCGGCCCTTAGGGGCAGGCTGACTGCTGGATTTCCACGAATATCAAGATGCCGCACAGAGACCAGCTGCCACCTGTAAAAACTGGCGCTGCTTTGAGAGTGCCCACGGAGCTCTGCAAACTGAGACCAGGACCGTGGGGTGCTGAGTTTTGTTTCCCTGGGCAGAAGCATTTGCAGTACCAGGTAGGCCCTTGTTCCTCAGGGGCTGGCTGACTGCTGGATTTCCCTGAATATCAAGGTGCTGCCCAGGGAAAACCTGCCACGTGTGCCAACTTGTACAGCTTTGAGAGTGCCCACGGAACTCTTCAAACTGAAACCAGGAATGTGGGGTGCTGGGTTTTGTTTCCCCGGGCAGAAGCCTTTGTCAGTACCAGGTGGGCCCTTGGCCCTAAGGAGCAGGCTGGCAGCAGGATTTCCACGAATATCAAGATGCCGCCCAGGGACAATCTGGCACATGTGCCAACTTGGGCTGCTTTGACAGTGCCCATGGAGCTCTGCAAACTGAAACCAGGAACATGGGTTTGTGGGTTTTGTTTCCAGAGCAGAAGCCTTTGTCTGTACCAGGTAGGCGCTTGTTCCTTAGGGGCTGTCTGCCTGCTGGATTTCCATGAAAATCAAGGTGCTGCCCAGGGAAAAGCTGCCACCTGTGCCAACTCAGGCTGCTTTGAGAGTGCCCACGGAGCTCTGAAAATTGAGACCAGGAACGTGGGGTACTGAGTTTTGTTTTCCCGGGCAGAAACCTTTGTCAGTACCAGGTAGGCCATCGGCCCTAAGGGGCCGGATGCATTCTGGGTTTCCACGAATAACAAGATGCCGCCCAGGGACAAGCTGCCAGCCGTTCCAGCTCAGGCTGCTTTGAGAGTGCCCATGGAGCTCTGCAAACTGAGACCAGGAACGTGGGGTGCTGAGTTTTGTTTCCCCGGACAGAAGCTTTTGTCATTACCAGGTAGGCACTTGGTCCTTAAGGGCAGGCAGCCTGCTGGATTTCCATGAATATCAAGATGCTGCCCAGGGACAAGCTGCCACCAGTGCCAACTCAGGCTACTTTGAGAGTGCCCACGGAACTCTGCAAACTGAGACCAGGAATGTGGGGTGGCGGGTTTTGTTTCCCTGGTCATAAGCCTTTGTCAGTACCAGGTAGGCCCTCGGCCCGAACGGGCCGGTTGCAGGCTGGATTTCCACGAATATCAAGATGCTGCCCAGGGACAAGCTGCCACCTGTGCCAACTCGCGCTGCTTTGAGAGTGCCCACGGATCTATGCAAACTGAGACCGGGAACATCGGGTAGTGGGTTATGTTTTGCTGGGCAGAAGACTTTCTCTGTACTAGGTCGGCCCTCCGCCCTTAGCGTCCGGCTGCCTGCTGGATTTCCATGAATATCAAGATACCACCCAGGGACAAGCTGGCACATGTGCCAACTCGGGCTGCTTTGAGAGTGCCCATGGAGCTCTGCAAACTGAAACCAGGAACGTGGGTTTGTGGGGTTTGTTTCCAGGGCAGAAGCCTTTGTCAGTACAGGTAGGCCCTTGTTCCTTAGGGGCCGTCTACCTGTTGGATTTCCACGAATATCAAGATGCCGCCCAGGGACAAGCTACCACCTGTGCCAACTCGTGCTGCTTTGAGGGTGACCACGGAACTCTTCAAACTGAGACCAGGAACGTGGGTTGGTGAATTTTTTTTACCTGGGCAGAAGACATTATCTGTGCTAGGTCGACCCTCAGACCTTAGGGGCAGGCTGACTGCTGGATTTCCACGAATATCAAGGTGCCGCCCAGGGACAAGCTGCCACCTGTGCCAACTCGGGCTGCTTTGAGAGTGCCCACGGAGCTCTGCAAACTGAGACCAGGAACGGGGGGTGGTGTGTTTTGTTTCACCGGGAAGAAGCCTTTTTCAGTACCAGGTAGCTCCTTGTTCCTTAGGGGCCGTCTGCCTGCTGGATTTCCACGAAAATCAAGATGCCGCCCAGGGACAAGCTGCCACCTGTGCCAACTCGGGCTGCTTTGAGAGTGCCCATGGAGCTCTGCAAACTGAGACCAGGAATGTGGGTTTGTGTACTTTCCTTTCCTGGGCAGAAGCCTTTGGCAGTACCAGGTAGGCCCTTGTTCCTTAGGGGCCGTCTGCCTGCTGGATTTCCACGAATATCAAGATGCCGCCCAGGGACAAGCTGCCACCTGTGCCAACTCGGGCTGCTTTGAGAGTGCCCACGGAGCGCTGCAAACTGAGACTAGGACCGTGGGGTGCTCGGTATTTTTTCCGCGGGCAGAAGTCTTTGTCAGTACCAGGTGGGCCCTTGGCCCTAAGGAGCTGGCTGGCAGCAGGATTGCCACGAAAATCAAGGTGCCGCCCAGGGACAATCTGGCACATGTGCCAACTTGGGCTGGTTTGAGAGTGCCCATGGAGCTCTGCAAACTGAAACCAGGAACGTGGGTTTGTGGGTTTTGTTTCCTGGGCAGAAGCATTTGCAGTACCAGGTAGGCCCTTGTTCCTTAGGGGCCGTCTGCCTGCTGGATTTCCATGAAAATCAAGATGCCGCCCAGGAACAAGCTGGCACATGTGCCAGCTTGGGCTGCTTTGAGAGTGCCCATGGAGCTCTGCAAACTGAAACCAGGAACGTGGGTTTGTGGGTTTTGTTTTGCTGGGCAGAAGATTTTCTCTGTACTAGGTCAGCCCACCGATCTTAGCGTCCGGCTGCCTGCTGGATTTCCACGAATATCAAGATGCCGCCCAGGGACAAGCTGCCACCTCTGCCAACTCGCGCTGCTTTGAGAGTGCCCATGGAGCTCTGCAAACTGAGACCAGGAACGTGGGGTGCTGAGTTTTGTTTCCCTGGGCAGAAGCCTTTGTCAGTACCAGGTAGGCCCTTGTTCCTTAAGGGCTGCCTGCCTGCTGGATTTCCACGAAAATCAAGATGCCGCCCAGGGACAAGCTGCCCTCTGTCCCAGCTCGGGCTGCTTAGAGAGTGCCCACGGAACTCTTCAAACTGAGACCAGGAACGGGGGGTGGTGGGTTTTGTTTCACCGGGCAGAAGCCTTTGTCAGTACCAGGTAGGCCCTTGGCCCTAAGGGGTCGGTTGCAGGCTGGATTACCCCGAATCTGAAGATGCCGCCCAGGGACAAGCTGCCACCTGTGCCAACTCGTACTTCTTCGAGAGTGCCCACGGAACTCTTCAAACTGAAACCAGGAATGTGGGGTGCTCGGTTTTGTTTCCCCGGGCAGAAGCCTTTGTCAGTACCAGGTGGGCCCTTGGCCCTAAGGAGCAGGCTGGCAGCAGGATTTCCACGAATATCAAGATGCCGCCCAGGGACAATCTGGCACATGTGCCAACTTGGGCTGGTTTGAGAGTGCCCATGGAGCTCTGCAAACTGAAACCAGGAAGGTGGGTTTGTGGGTTTTGTTTCCTGGGCAGAAGCCTTTGTCTGTACCAGGTAGGCGCTTGTTCCTTAGGGGCTGTCTGCCTGCTGGATTTCCATGAAAATCAAGGTGCTGCCCAGGGAAAAGCTGCCACCTGTGCCAACTCGGGCTGCTTTGAGAGTGCCCATGGAGCTCTGAAAATTGAGACCAGGAACGTGGGGCACTGAGTTTTGTTTTCCCGGGCAGAAACCTTTGTCTGTACCAGGTAGGCCATCGGCCCTTGGGGGCCGGCTGCCTTCTGGGTTTCCACGAATAACAAGATGCCGCCCAGGGACAAGCTGCCAGCCGTTCCAGCTCCGGCTGCTTTGAGGGTGCCCATGGAGCTCTGCAAACTGAGACCAGGAACGGGGGGTGGTGGGTTTTGTTTCCCCGGACAGAAGCTTTTGTCATTACCAGGTAGGCACTTGGTCCTTAAGGGCAGGCAGCCTGCTGGATTTCCATGAATATCAAGATGCTGCCCAGGGACAAGCTGCCACCAGTGCCAACTCAGGCTACTTTGAGAGTGCCCACGGAACTCTGCAAACTGAGACCAGGAATGTGGGGTGGCGGGTTTTGTTTCCCTGGTCATAAGCCTTTGTCAGTACCAGGAAGGCCCTCGGCCCTAACGGGCCGGTTGCAGGCTGGATTTCCACCAATATCAAGATGCTGCCCAGGGACAAGCTGCCACCTGTGACAACTCGCGCTGCTTTGAGAGTGCCCACGGATCTCTGCAAACTGAGACCGGGAACGTCGGGTAGTGGGTTATGTTTTGCTGGGCAGAAGACTTTCTCTGTACTAGGTCGGCCCTCCGCCCTTAGCGTCCGGCTGCCTGCTGGATTTCCATGAATATCAAGATACTACCCAGGGACAAGCTGGCACATGTGCCAACTCGGGCTGCTTTGAGAGTGCCCATGGAGCTCTGCAAACTGAAACCAGGAACGTGGGTTTGTGGGTTTTGTTTCCAGGGCAGAAGCCTTTGTCAGTACAGGTAGGCCCTTGTTCCTTAGGGGCCGTCTACCTGTTGGATTTCCACGAATATCAAGATGCCGCCCAGGGACAAGCTACCACCTGTGCCAACTCGTGCTGCTTTGAGGGTGACCACGGAACTCTTCAAACTGAGACCAGGAACGTGGGTTGGTGAATTTTTTTTACCTGGGCAGAAGACATTATCTGTGCTAGGTCGACCCTCAGACCTTAGGGGCAGGCTGACTGCTGGATTTCCACGAATATCAAGGTGCCGCCCAGGGACAAGCTGCCACCTGTGCCAACTCGGGCTGCTTTGAGAGTGCCCACGGAGCTCTGCAAACTGAGACCAGGAACGTGGGGTGGCGGGTTTTGTTTCCCTGGACAGAAGCATTTGTCAGTACCAGGTAGGCCCTTGTTCCTTATGGGCTGTCATCCTGCTGGATTTCCACGAAAATCAAGATGCCGCCCAGGGAAAAGCTGCCCTCTGTCCCAGCTCGGGCTGCTTTGAGAGTGCCCACGGAACTCTGCAAACTGAGACCAGGAACGGGGGGTGGTGTGTTTTGTTTCACGGGGAAGAAGCCTTTTTCAGTACCAGGTAGCTCCTTGTTCCTTAGGGGCCGTCTGCCTGCTGGATTTCCACGAAAATCAAGATGCCGCCCAGGGACAAGCTGCCACCTGTGCCAACTCGGGCTGCTTTGAGAGTGCCCATGGAGCTCTGCAAACTGAAACCAGGAATGTGGGTTTGTGTACTTTCCTTTCCTGGGCAGAAGCCTTTGGCAGTACCAGGTAGGCCCTTGTTCCTTAGGGGCCGTCTGCCTGCTGGATTTCCACGAATATCAAGATGCCGCCCAGGGACAAGCTGCCACCTGTGCCAACTCGCGCTGCTTTGAGAGTGCCCACAGAGCGCTGCAAACTGAGACTAGGACCGTGGGGTGCTCGGTATTTTTTCCGCGGGCAGAAGTCTTTGTCAGTACCAGGTGGGCCCTTGGCCCTAAGGAGCTGGCTGGCAGCAGGATTTCCACGAAAATCAAGGTGCCGCCCAGGGACAATCTGGCACATGTGCCAACTTGGGCTGGTTTGAGAGTGCCCATGGAGCTCTGTAAACTGAAACCAGGAACGTGGGTTTGTGGGTTTTGTTTCCTGGGCAAAAGCATTTGCAGTACCAGGTAGGCCCTTGTTCCTTAGGGGCCGTCTGCCTGCTGGATTTCCATGAAAATCAAGATGCCGCCCAGGAACAAGCTGGCACATGTGCCAGCTTGGGCTGCTTTGAGAGTGCCCCATGGAGCTCTGCAAACTGAAACCAGGAACGTCGGGTTTGTGGGTTTTGTTTCCAGGGCAGAAGCCTTTGTCAGTACCAGGTAGGCCCTTGTTCCTAAGGGGCCGGTAGGGGCCGTCTGCCTGCTGTGATCGTTGCCACGAGCTCTGCATGATCAGTGGGTTTTGTTTTGCTGGGCAGATGCCGCCCAGCGTCCGACAAGCTGCCACCTGTGCCAACTCGGGCTGCTTTGAGAGTGCCCACGGAGCTCTGCAAACTGAGACCAGGAACGTGGGGTGGTGAGTTTTGTTTCCCTGGACAGAAGCATTTGTCAGTACCAGGTAGGCCCTTGGTCCTTTAGGGCTGGCAGCCTGCTGGATTTCCACGAATATCAAGATGCTGCCCAGGGACAAGCTGCCACTCTGTGCCCAACTCGGGCTGCTTTGAGAGTGCCCACGGAACTCTGCAAACTGAGACCTGGAACGTCGGGTGTGGGTTTTGTTTCACCGGGCAGAAGCCTTTTTCAGTACCAGGTCAGCCCCTTGTTCCTTAGGGGCCGGCTGCCTGCTGGATTTCCACGAAAATCAAGATGCCGCCCAGGGACAAGCTGCCACCTGTGCCAACTCGGGCTGCTTTGAGAGTGCCCATGGAGCTCTGCAAACTGAGACCAGGAACGTGGGGTGCTGAGTTTTGTTTCCCTGGGCAGAAGCCTTTGTCAGTACCAGGTAGGCCCTTGTTCCTTAAGGGCTGCCTGCCTGCTGGATTTCCACGAAAATCAAGATGCCGCCCAGGGACAAGCTGCCCTCTGTCCCAGCTCGGGCTGCTTTGAGAGTGCCCACGGAACTCTTCAAACTGAGACCAGGAACGGGGGGTGGTGGGTTTTGTTTCACCGGGCAGAAGCCTTTGTCAGTACCAGGTAGGCCCTTGGCCCTAAGGGGTCGGTTGCAGGCTGGATTACCCCGAATATCAAGATGCCGCCCAGGGACAAGCTGCCACCTGTGCCAACTCGTACTTCTTCGAGAGTGCCCACGGAACTCTTCAAACTGAGACCAGGAATGTGGGTTGGTGAATTTTGTTTCCCTGGGCAGAAGACTTTCTCTGTACTAGGTCGGCCCTCGGCCCTTAGGGGCAGGCTGACTGCTGGATTTCCACGAATATCAAGATGCCGCACAGAGACCAGCTGCCACCTGTGCCAACTGGCGCTGCTTTGAGAGTGCCCACGGAGCTCTGCAAACTGAGACCAGGACCGTGGGGTGCTGAGATTTGTTTCCCTGGGCAGAAGCATTTGCAGTACCAGGTAGGCCCTTGTTCCTCAGGGGCTGGCTGACTGCTGGATTTCCACGAATATCAAGGTGCTGCCCAGGGAAAAGCTGCCACGTGTGCCAACTTGTACTGCTTTGAGAGTGCCCACGGAACTCTTCAAACTGAAACCAGGAATGTGGGGTGCTCGGTTTTGTTTCCCCGGGCAGAAGCCTTTGTCAGTACCAGGTGGGCCCTTGGCCCTAAGGAGCAGGCTGGCAGCAGGATTTCCACGAAAATCAAGATGCCGCCCAGGGACAATCTGGCACATGTGCCAACTTGGGCTGGTTTGAGAGTGCCCATGGAGCTCTGCAAACTGAAACCAGGAACGTGGGTTTGTGAGTTTTGTTTCCTGGGCAGAAGCCTTTGTCAGTACAGGTAGGCCCTTGTTCCTTAGGGGCCGTCTACCTGTTGGATTTCCACGAATATCAAGATGCCGCCCAGGGACAAGCTGCCACCTGTGCCAACTCGGGCTGCTTTGAGAGTGCCCACGGAGCTCTGCAAACTGAGACCAGGAACGTCGGGTAGTGGGTTTTTGTTTGCTGGGCAGAAGATTTTCTCTGTACTAGGTCAGCCCACCGATCTTAGCGTCCGGCTGCCTGCTGGATTTCCACGAATATCAAGATACCACCCAGGGACAAGCTGCCACCTCTGCCAACTCATGCTGCTTTGAGAGTGCCCACGGAGCTCTGCAAACTGAGACTAGGACCGTGGGGTGCTCGGTATTTTTTCCGCGGGCAGAAGTCTTTGTCAGTACCATGTGGGCCCTTGGCCCTAAGGAGCAGGTTGGCAGCAGGATTTCCATGAAAATCAAGATGCCGCCCAGGGACAAGCTGCCACCTGTGCCAGCTCGGGCTGCTTTGAGAGTGCCCAGGGAGCTCTGCAAACTGAGACCAGGAACGTGGGGTGGTGAGTTTTGTTTCCCTGGGCAGAAGCATTTGCAGTACCAGGTAGGCCCTCGGTCCTTTAGGGCAGGCAGCCTGCTGGATTTCGATGAATATCAAGATGCTGCCCAGGGACAAGCTGCCACCTGTGCCAGCTCAGGCTGCTTTGAGAGTGCCCACGGAGCTCTGCAAACTGAGACGAGGAACGTCGGGTAGTGGGTTTTGTTTTGCTGGGCAGAAGATTTTCTCTGTACTAGGTCAGCCCACCGATCTTTGCGTCCGGCTGCCTGCTGGATTTCCACGAATATCAAGATGCCGCCCAGGGACAAGCTGCCACCTGTGCCAACTCGCGCTGCTTTGAGAGTGCCCATGGAGCTCTGCAAACTGAGACCAGGAACGTGGGGTGCTGAGTTTTGTTTCCCTGGGCAGAAGCCTTTGTCAGTACCAGGTAGGCCCTTGTTCCTTAGGGGCTGCCTGCCTGCTGGATTTCCACGAAAATCAAGATGCCGCCCAGGGACAAGCTGCCCTCTGTCCCAGCTCGGGCTGCTTTGAGAGTGCCCACGGAACTCTTCAAACTGAGACCAGGAACGGGGGGTGGTGGGTTTTGTTTCACCGGGCAGAAGCCTTTGTCAGTACCAGGTAGGCCCTTGGCCTTAAGAAGCTGGTTGCCTGCTGGATTTCCACGAATATCAAGATGCTGCCCAGGGACAAGCTGCCACCTGTGCCAACTCGGGCTGCTTTGAGAGTGCCCATGGAACTCTTCAAACTGAGACCAGGAACGTGGGGTGCTGTGTTTTGTTTCCTGGGCAGAAGCCTTTGTCAGTACCAGGTAGGCCCTCAGCCCTAAGGGGCCGGTTGCAGGCTGGATTACCCCGAATAACAAGATGCCGCCCAGGGACAAGTTGCCACCTGTGCCAACTCGGGCTGGTTTGAGAGTGCTCATGGAACTCTTCAAACTGAGACCAGGAACGTGGGGTGCTGTGTTTTGTTTCCTGGGCAGAAGCCTTTGTCAGTACCAGGTAGGCCCTCAGCCCTAAGGGGCCGGTTGCAGGCTGGATTACCCCGAATAACAAGATGCCGCCCAGGGACAAGCTGCCCTCTGTCCCAGCTCGGGCTGCTTTGAGAGTGCCCACGGAACTCTTCAAACTGAGACCAGGAACGGGGGGTGGTGGGTTTTGTTTCACCGGGCAGAAGCCTTTGTCAGTACCAGGTAGGCCCTTGGCCCTAAGGGGTCGGTTGCAGGCTGGATTACCCCGAATAACAAGATGCCGCCCAGGGACAAGCTGCCACCTGTGCCAACTCGTACTTCTTCGAGAGTGCCCACGGAGCTCTGCAAACTGAGACCAGGAATGTGGGTTGGTGAATTTTGTTTCCCTGGGCAGAAGACTTTCTCTGTACTAGGTCGGCCCTCGGCCCTTAGGGGCAGGCTGACTGCTGGATTTCCACGAATATCAAGATGCCGCACAGAGACCAGCTGCCACCTGTAAAAACTGGCGCTGCTTTGAGAGTGCCCACGGAGCTCTGCAAACTGAGACCAGGACCGTGGGGTGCTGAGTTTTGTTTCCCTGGGCAGAAGCATTTGCAGTACCAGGTAGGCCCTTGTTCCTCAGGGGCTGGCTGACTGCTGGATTTCCCTGAATATCAAGGTGCTGCCCAGGGAAAACCTGCCACGTGTGCCAACTTGTACAGCTTTGAGAGTGCCCACGGAACTCTTCAAACTGAAACCAGGAATGTGGGGTGCTCGGTTTTGTTTCCCCGGGCAGAAGCCTTTGTCAGTACCAGGTGGGCCCTTGGCCCTAAGGAGCAGGCTGGCAGCAGGATTTCCACGAATATCAAGATGCCGCCCAGGGACAAGCTGCCACCAGTGCCAACTCAGGCTAGTTTGAGAGTGCCCACGGATCTCTGCAAACTGAGACCAGGAACGTGAGGTGCTGAGTTTTGTTTCCCCGGACAGAAGCTTTTGTCAGTACCAGGTAGGCACTTGGTCCTTAAGGGCAGGCAGCCTGCTGGATTTCCATGAATATCAAGATGCTGCCCAGGGACAAGCTGCCACCAGTGCCAACTCAGGCTACTTTGAGAGTGCCCACGGAACTCTTCAAACTGAAACCAGGTATGTGGGGTGGTGGAATTTGTTTCACCGGGCAGAAGCCTTTTTCTGTACCAGGTAGGCCCTTGGCCTTAAGAAGCCGGTTGCCTGCTGGATTTCAACGAATATCAAGATGCCGCCCAGGGACAAGCTTCCACCTGTGCCAACTCTGACTGCTTTGAGAGTGCCCACGGAGCTCTGCAAAGTGAGACCAGGACCGTGGGATGCTGAGTTTTGTTTGTCCGGGCAGAAGCCTTTGTCAGTACCAGGTAGGCCCTCAGCCCTAAGGGGCCGGTTGCAGGCTGGATTACCCCGAATATCAGGTTGCCGCCCAGGGACAAGCTGCCACCTGTGCCAACTCGTGCTGCTTTGAGAGTGCCCACAGACCTCTGCAAACTGAGACCAGGAACGTCGGGTAGTGGGTTTTGTTTTGCTGGGCAGAAGACTTTCTCTGAACTAGGTCGGCCCTCCGCCCTTAGCGTCCGGCTGACTGCTGGATTTCCACGAATATAAGATGCCGCCAAGGGACAAGCTGCCACCTGTGCAACTCGGGCTGCTTTGAGAGTGCCCACAGAGCTCTGCAAACTGAGACCAGGAACGTGGGGTGGCGCGTTTTGTTTCCCTGGACAGAAGCATTTGTCAGTACCAGGTAGGCCCTTGTTCCTTATGGGCTGTCATCCTGCTGGATTTCCACGAAAATCAAGATGCCGCCCAGGGACAAGCTGCCCTCTGTCCCAGCTCGGGCTGCTTTGAGAGTGCCCACGGAACTCTGCAAACTGAGACCTGGAACGGGGGGTGGTGTGTTTTGTTTCACCGGGAAGAAGCCTTTTTCAGTACCAGGTAGCCCCTTGTTCCTTAGGGGCTGTCTGCCTGCAGGATTTCCACGAAAATCAAGATGCCGCCCAGGGACAAGCTGCCACCTGTGCCAACTCGGGCTGCTTTGAGAGTGCCCATGGAGCTCTGCAAACTGAGACCAGGAACGTGGGTTTGTGTACTTTCCTTTCCTGGTCAGAAGCCTTTGGCAGTACCAGGTAGGCCCTTTTTCCTTAGGGGCCGTCTGCCTGCTGGATTTTCCACGAAAATCAGATGCCGCCCAGGGACAAGCTGCCACCTGTGCCAACTCGGGCTGCTTTGAGAGTGCCCACGGAGCTCTGCAAACTGAGACGAGGAACGTCGGGTAGTGGGTTTTGTTTTGCTGGGCAGAAGATTTTCTCTGTACTAGGTCAGCCCACCGATCTTAGCGTCCGGCTGCCTGCTGGATTTCCACGAATATCAAGATACCACCAAGGGACAAGCTGCCACCTCTGCCAACTCGCGCTGCTTTGAGAGTGCCCACGGAGCTCTGCAAACTGAGACCAGGAACGTGCATTGCTGAGTTTTGTTTCCCTGGGCAGAAGCCTTTGTCAGTACCAGATAGGCCCTTGTTCCTTAGGGGCTGTCTGCCTGCTGGATTTCCACGAAAATCAAGATGCTGCCCAGGGACAAGCTGCCCTCTGTCCCAGCTCGGGCTGCTTTGAGAGTGCCCACAGAACTCTTCAAACTGAAACCAGGAATGTGGGGTGCTCGGTTTTGTTTCCCCGGGCAGAAGCCTTTGTCAGTACCAGGTGGGCCCTTGGCCCTAAGGAGCTGGCTGGCAGCAGGATTGCCACGAAAATCAAGGTGCCGCCCAGGGACAATCTGGCACATGTGCCAACTTGGGCTGCTTTGAGAGTGCCCATGGAGTTCTGCAAACTGAAACCAGGAACGTGGGTTTGTGGGTTTTGTTTCCTGGGCAGAAGCATTTGCAGTACCAGGTAGGCCCTTGTTCCTTAGGGGCCGTCTGCCTGCTGGATTTCCATGAAAATCAAGATGCCGCCCAGGAACAAGCTGGCACATGTTCCAGCTTGGGCTGCTTTGAGAGTGCCCATGGAGCTCTGCAAACTGAAACCAGGAACGTGGGTTTGTGGGTTTTGTTTCCAGGGCAGAAGCCTTTGTCAGTACCAGGTAGGCCCTTGTTCCTTAGGGGCCATCTGCCTGCTGGATTTCCACGAATATCAAGATGCTGCCCAGGGACAAGCTGCCACCTGAGCCAAGTCGCGCTACTTTGAGAGTGCCCACGGAACTCTGCAAACTGAGACCAGGAATGTGGGGTGGCGGGTTTTGTTTCCCTGGTCATAAGCCTTTGTCAGTACCAGGTAGGCCCTCGGCCCGAACGGGCCGGTTGCAGGCTGGATTTCCACCAATATCAAGATGCTGCCCAGGGACAAGCTGCCACCTGTGCCAACTCACGCGGCTTTGAGAGTGCCCACGGAACTCTGCAAACTGAGACCGGGAACGTCGGGTAGTGGGTTATGTTTTGCTGGGCAGAAGACTTTCTCTGTACTAGGTCGGCCCTCCGCCCTTAGCGTCCGGCTGCGTGCTGGATTTCCATGAATATCAAGATACCACCCAGGGACAATCTGGCACATGTGCCAACTTGGGCTGCTTTGAGAGTGCCCATGGAGCTCTGCAAACTGAAACCAGGAACGTGGGTTTGTGGGTTTTGTTTCCAGGGCAAAAGCCTTTGTCAGTACAGGTAGGCCCTTGTTCCTTAGGGGCCGTCTACCTGTTGGATTTCCACGAATATCAAGATGCCGCCCAGGGACAAGCTGCCACCTGTGCCAACTCGTGCTGCTTTGAGGGTGACCACGGAACTCTTCAAACTGAGACCAGGAACGTGGGTTGGTGAATTTTTTTTCCCTGGGCAGAAGACATTATCTGTGCTAGGTCGACCCTCAGACCTTAGGGGCAGGCTGACTGCTGGATTTCCACGAATATCAAGGTGCCGCCCAGGGACAAGCTGCCACCTGTGCCAACTCGGGCTGCTTTGAGAGTGCCCACGGAGCTCTGCAAACTGAGACCAGGAACGTGGGGTGGTGAGTTTTCTTTACCTGGGCAGAAGCATTTGCAGTACCAGGTAGGCCCTTGTTCCTTTAGGGCAGGCATCCTGCTGGATTTCCATGAATATCAAGATGCTGCCCAGGGACAAGCTGCCACCTCTGCAAACTCGCGCTGCTTTGAGAGTGCCCACGGAGCTCTGCAAACTGAGACCAGGAACGTGCGTTCCTGAGTTTTGTTTCCCTGGGCAGAAGCCTTTCTCAGTACCAGATAGGCCCTTGTTCCTTAGGGGCTGTCTGCCTGCTGGATTTCCACAAAAATCAAGATGCTGCCCAGGGACAAGCTGCCCTCTGTCCCAGCTCGGGCTGCTTTGAGAGTGCCCACGGAACTCTTCAAACTGAGACCAGGAACGGGGGGTGGTGGGTTTTGTTTCACCGGGCAGAAGCCTTTTTCAGTACCAGGTAGGCCCTTGGCCTTAAGAAGCTGGTTGCCTGCAGGATTTCCATGAATATCAAGATGCTGCCCAGGGACAAGCTGCCCTCTGTCCCAGCTCGGGCTGCTATGAGAGTGCCCACGGAGCTCTGCAAACTGAGACCAGGAACGTCGGGTAGTGGGTTTTGTTTCCCGGGCAGAAGCCTTTGTCAGTACCAGGTAGGCCCTCGGCCCTAAGGGGCCGCTTGCAGGCTGGATTTCCACGAATATCAGGATGCCACCCAGGGACAAGCTGCCACCTGTGCCAACTCGTGCTGCTTTGAGAGTGCCCACAGAGCTCTGCAAACTGAGACCAGGAATGTCGGGTAGTGGGTTTTGTTTTGCTGGGCATAAGACTTTCTCTGAACTAGGTCGGCCCTCCGCCCTTAGCGTCCGGCTGACTGCTGGATTTCCACGAATATAAGATGCCGCCAAGGGACAAGCTGCCACCTGTGCCAACTCGGGCTGCTTTGAGAGTGCCCACGGAGCTCTGCAAACTGAGACCAGGAACGTGGGGTGGCGCGTTTTGTTTCCCTGGACAGAAGCATTTGTCAGTACCAGGTAGGCCCTTGTTCCTTATGGGCTGTCATCCTGCTGGATTTCCACGAAAATCAAGATGCCGCCCAAGGACAAGCTGCCCTCTGTCCCAGCTCGGGCTGCTTTGAGAGTGCCCACGGAACTCTTCAAACTGAGACCAGGAACGGGGGGTGGTGGGTTTTGTTTCACCGGGCAGAAGCCTTTTTCAGTACCAGGTAGGCCCTTGGCCTTAAGAAGCTGGTTGCCTGCAGGATTTCCACGAATATCAAGATGCTGCCCAGGGACAAGCTGCCCTCTGTCCCAGCTCGGGCTGCTATGAGAGTGCCCACGGAGCTCTGCAAACTGAGACCAGGAACGTCGGGTAGTGGGTTTTGTTTTCCCGGGCAGAAGCCTTTGTCAGTACCAGGTAGGCCCTCGGCCCTAAGGGGCCGGTTGCAGGCTGGATTTCCACGAATATCAGGATGCCACCCAGGGACAAGCTGCCACCTGTACCAACTCGCGCTGCTTTGAGAGTGCCCACAGAGCTCTGCAAACTGAGACCAGGAACGTCGGGTAGTGGGTTTTGTTTTGCTGGGCAGAAGACTTTCTCTGAACTAGGTCGGCCCTCCGCCCTTAGCGTCCGGCTGACTGCTGGATTTCCACGAATATAAGATGCCGCCAAGGGACAAGCTGCCACCTGTGCCAACTCGGGCTGCTTTGAGAGTGCCCACGGAGCTCTGCAAACTGAGACCAGGAACGTGGGGTGGCGGGTTTTGTTTCCCTGGACAGAAGCATTTGTCAGTACCAGGTAGGCCCTTGTTCCTTATGGGCTGTCATCCTGCTGGATTTCCACGAAAATCAAGATGCCGCCCAGGGACAAGCTGCCCTCTGTCCCAGCTCGGGCTGCTTTGAGAGTGCCCACGGAACTCTGCAAACTGAGACCTGGAACGGGGGGTGGTGTGTTTTGTTTCACCGGGAAGAAGCCTTTTTCAGTACCAGGTAGCCCCTTGTTCCATAGGGGCCGTCTGCCTGCTGGATTTCCACGAAAATCAAGATGCCGCCCAGGGACAAGCTGCCACCTGTGCCAACTCGGGCTGCTTTGAGAGTGCCCACGGAACTCTTCAAACTGAGACCAGGAACGTGGGGTGCTGTGTTTTGTTTTCTGGGCAGAAGCCTTTGTCAGTACCAGGTAGGCCCTCAGCCCTAAGGGGCCGGTTGCAGGCTGGATTACCCCGAATAACAAGATGCCGCCCAGGGACAAGCTGCCCTCTGTCCCAGCTCGGGCTGCTTTGAGAGTGCCCACGGAACTCTTCAAACTGAGACCAGGAACGGGGGGTGGTGGGTTTTGTTTCACCGGGCAGAAGCCTTTGTCAGTACCAGGTAGGCCCTTGGCCCTAAGGGGTCGGTTGCAGGCTGGATTACCCCGAATAACAAGATGCCGCCCAGGGACAAGCTGCCACCTGTGCCAACTCGTACTTCTTCGAGAGTGCCCACGGAGCTCTGCAAACTGAGACCAGGAACGTGGGTTGGTGAATTTTGTTTCCCTGGGCAGAAGACTTTCTCTGTACTAGGTCGGCCCTCGGCCCTTAGGGGCAGGCGGACTGCTGGATTTCCACGAATATCAAGATGCCGCACAGAGACCAGCTGCCACCTGTAAAAACTGGCGCTGCTTTGAGAGTGCCCACGGAGCTCTGCAAACTGAGACCAGGACCGTGGGGTGCTGAGTTTTGTTTCCCTGGGCAGAAGCATTTGCAGTACCAGGTAGGCCCTTGTTCCTCAGGGGCTGGCTGACTGCTGGATTTCCCTGAATATCAAGGTGCTGCCCAGGGAAAAGCTGCCACGTGTGCCAACTTGTACTGCATTGAGAGTGCCCACGGAACTCTTCAAACTGAAACCAGGAATGTGGGGTGCTCGGTTTTGTTTCCCCGGGCAGAAGCCTTTGTCAGTACCAGGTGGGCCCTTGGCCCTAAGGAGCTGGCTGGCAGCAGGATTGCCACGAAAATCAAGGTGCCGCCCAGGGACAATCTGGCACATGTGCCAACTTGGGCTGGTTTGAGAGTGCCCATGGAGCTCTGCAAACTGAAACCAGGAACGTGGGTTTGTGGGTTTTGTTTCCTGGGCAGAAGCATTTGCAGTACCAGGTAGGCCCTTGTTCCTTAGGGGCCGTCTGCCTGCTGGATTTCCATGAAAATCAAGATGCCGCCCAGGAACAAGCTGGCACATGTTCCAGCTTGGGCTGCTTTGAGAGTGCCCATGGAGCTCTGCAAACTGAAACCAGGAACGTGGGTTTGTGGGTTTTGTTTCCAGGGCAGAAGCCTTTGTCAGTACCAGGTAGGCCCTTGTTCCTTAGGGACCATCTGCATGCTGGATTTCCACGAATATCAAGATGCCGCCCAGGGACAAGCTGCCACCTGTGCCAACTCGGGCTGCTTTGAGAGTGTCCACGGAGCTCTGCAAACTGAGACCAGGAACGTGGGGTGCTGAGTTTTGTTACCCCGTGCAGAAGCTTTTGTCAGTACCAGGTAGGCACTTGGTACTAAAGGGCAGGCAGCCTGCTGGATTTCCATGAATATCAAGATGCTGCCCAGGGACAAGCTGCCACCTGTGCCAAGTCACGCTACTTTGAGAGTGCCCACGGAACTCTGCAAACTGAGACCAGGAATGTGGGGTGGCGGGTTTTGTTTCCCTGGTCATAAGCCTTTGTCAGTACCAGGTAGGCCCTCGGCCCTAACGGGCCGGTTGCAGGCTGGATTTCCACCAATATCAAGATGCTGCCCAGGGACAAGCTGCCACCTGTGCCAACTCACGCGGCTTTGAGAGTGCCCACAGACCTCTGCAAACTGAGACCAGGAACGTCGGGTAGTGGGTTTTGTTTTGCTGGGCAGAAGATTTTCTCTGAACTAGGTCGGCCCTCCGCCCTTAGCGTCCGGCTGACTGCTGGATTTCCACGAATATAAGATGCCGCCAAGGGACAAGCTGCCACCTGTGCCAACTCGGGCTGCTTTGAGAGTGCCCACGGAGCTCTGCAAACTGAGACCAGGAACGTGGGGTGGCGGGTTTTGTTTCCCTGGACAGAAGCATTTGTCAGTACCAGGTAGGTCCTTGTTCCTTATGGGCTGTCATCCTGCTGGATTTCCACGAAAATCAAGATGCCGCCCAGGGACAAGCTGCCCTCTGTCCCAGCTCGGGCTGCTTTGAGAGTGCCCACGGAACTCTGCAAACTGAGACCTGGAACGGGGGGTGGTGTGTTTTGTTTCACCGGGAAGAAGCCTTTTTCAGTACCAGGTAGCCCCTTGTTCCTTAGGGGCCGTCTGCCTGCTGGATTTTCACGAAAATCCAGATGCCGCCCAGGGACAAGCTGCCACCTGTGCCAACTCGGGCTGCTTTGAGAGTGCCCACGGAACTCTTCAAACTGAGACCAGGAACGTGGGGTGCTGTGTTTTGTTTCCTGGGCAGAAGCCTTTGTCAGTACCCGGTAGGCCCTCAGCCCTAAGGGGCCGGTTGCAGGCTGGATTACCCCGAATAACAAGATGCCGCCCAGGGACAAGCTGCCCTCTGTCCCAGCTCGGGCTGCTTTGAGAGTGCCCACGGAACTCTTCAAACTGAGACCAGGAACGGGGGGTGGTGGGTTTTGTTTCACCGGGCAGAAGCCTTTGTCAGTACCAGGTAGGCCCTTGGCCCTAAGGGGTCGGTTGCAGGCTGGATTACCCCGAATAACAAGATGCCGCCCAGGGACAAGCTGCCACCTGTGCCAACTCGTACTTCTTCGAGAGTGCCCACGGAGCTCTGCAAACTGAGACCAGGAATGTGGGTTGGTGAATTTTGTTTCCCTGGGCAGAAGACTTTCTCTGTACTAGGTCGGCCCTCGGCCCTTAGGGGCAGGCTGACTGCTGGATTTCCACGAATATCAAGATGCCGCACAGAGACCAGCTGCTACCTGTAAAAACTGGCGCTGCTTTGAGAGTGCCCACGGAGCTCTGCAAACTGAGACCAGGACCGTGGGGTGCTGAGTTTTGTTTCCCTGGGCAGAAGCATTTGAAGTACCAGGTAGGCCCTTGTTCCTCAGGGGCTGGCTGACTGCTGGATTTCCACGAATATCAAGGTGCTGCCCAGGGAAAAGCTGCCACGTGTGCCAACTTGTACTGCTTTGAGAGTGCCCACGGAACTCTTCAAACTGAAACCAGGAATGTGGGGTGCTCGGTTTTGTTTCCCCGGGCAGAAGCCTTTGTCAGTACCAGGTGGGCCCTTGGCCCTAAGGAGCTGGCTGGCAGCAGGATTGCCACGAAAATCAAGGTGCCGCCCAGGGACAATCTGGCACATGTGCCAACTTGGGCTGGTTTGAGAGTGCCCATGGAGCTCTGCAAACTGAAACCAGGAACGTGGGTTTGTGGGTTTTGTTTCCTGGGCAGAAGCATTTGCAGTACCAGGTAGGCCCTTGTTCCTTAGGGGCCGTCTGCCTGCTGGATTTCCATGAAAATCAAGATGCCGCCCAGGAACAAGCTGGCACATGTGCCAGCTTGGGCTGCTTTGAGAGTGCCCATGGAGCTCTGCAATCTGAGACCAGGAACGTGGGTTTGTGGGTTTTGTTTCCAGGGCAGAAGCCTTTGTCAGTACCAGGTAGGCCCTTGTTCCTTAGGGGCCGTCTGCCTGCTGGATTTCCACGAATATCAAGATGCCGCCCAGGGACAAGCTGCCACCTGTGCCAACTCGGGCTGCTTTGAGAGTCTCCACGGAGCTCTGCAAACTGAGACCAGGAACGTGGGTTGGTGAATTTTTTTTACCTGGGCAGAAGACATTATCTGTGCTAGGTCGACCCTCAGACCTTAGGGGCAGGCTGCCGGCTGGATTTCCACGAATATCAAGGTGCCGCCCAGGAACAAGCTGGCACATGTGCCAGCTTGGGCTGCTTTGAGAGTGCCCATGGAGCTCTGCAAACTGAGACCAGGAACGTGGGGTGGCGCGTTTTGTTTCCCTGGACAGAAGCATTTGTCAGTACCAGGTAGGCCCTTGTTCCTTATGGGCTGTCATCCTGCTGGATTTCCACGAAAATCAAGATGCCGCCCAGGGACAAGCTGCCCTCTGTCCCAGCTCGGGCTGCTTTGAGAGTGCCCACGGAGCTCTGCAAACTGAGACCTGGAACGGGGGGTGGTGTCTTTTGTTTCACCGGGAAGAAGCCTTTTTCAGTACCAGGTAGCTCCTTGTTCCTTAGGGGCCGTCTGCCTGCTGGATTTCCACGAAAATCAAGATGCCGCCCAGGGACAAGCTGCCACCTGTGCCAACTCGGGCTGCTTTGAGAGTGCCCATGGAGCTCTGCAAACTGAGACCAGGAATGTGGGTTTGTGTACTTTCCTTTCCTGGGCAGAAGCCTTTGTCAGTACCAGTTAGGCCCTTGTTCCTTAGGGGCCGTCTGCCTGCTGGATTTCCACGAATATCAAGATGCCGCCCAGGGACAAGCTGCCACCTGTGCCAACTCGCGCTGCTTTGAGAGTGCCCACGGAGCTCTGCAAACTGAGACTAGGACCCTGGGGTGCTCGGTATTTTTTCCGCGGGCAGAAGTCTTTGTCAGTACCATGTGGGCTTTTGGCCCTAAGGAGCAGGCTGGCAGCAGG
Source organism: Motacilla alba alba (assembly GCF_015832195.1). Taxonomy (NCBI): domain Eukaryota; kingdom Metazoa; phylum Chordata; class Aves; order Passeriformes; family Motacillidae; genus Motacilla; species Motacilla alba. The sequence goes on along the minus strand of NC_052035.1, from coordinate 2,056,100 downwards.
ATTTCCATGAAAATCAAGATGCCGCCCAGGGACAAGCTGCCACCTGTGCCAACTCGGGCTGCTTTGAGAGTGCCCAGGGAGCTCTGCAAACTGAGACCAGGAACGTGGGGTGGTGAGTTTTGTTTCCCTGGGCAGAAGCATTTGCAGTACCAGGTAGGCCCTCGGTCCTTTAGGGCAGGCAGCCTGCTGGATTTCGATGAATATCAAGATGCTGCCCAGGGACAAGCTGCCACCTGTGCCAACTCGGGCTGCTTTGAGAGTGCCCACGGAGCTCTGCAAACTGAGACGAGGAACGTCGGGTAGTGGGTTTTTTTTTGCTGGGCAGAAGATTTTCTCTGTACTAGGTCAGCCCACCGATCTTAGTGTCCGGCTGCCTGCTGGATTTCCACGAATATCAAGATACCACCCAGGGACAAGCTGCCACCTCAGCCAACTCATGCTGCTTTGAGAGTGCCTACGGAGCTCTGCAAACTGAGACTAGGACCGTGGGGTGCTCGGTATTTTTTCCGCGGGCAGAAGTCTTTGTCAGTACCATGTGGGCCCTTGGCCCTAAGGAGCAGGTTGGCAGCAGGATTTCCATGAAAATCAAGATGCTGCCCAGGGACAAGCTGCCACCTGTGCCAACTCGGGCTGCTTTGAGAGTGCCCAGGGAGCTCTGCAAACTGAGACCAGGAACGTGGGGTGGTGAGTTTTGTTTCCCTGGGCAGAAGCATTTGCAGTACCAGGTAGGCCCTCGGTCCTTTAGGGCAGGCAGCCTGCTGGATTTCGATGAATATCAAGATGCTGCCCAGGGACAAGCTGCCACCTCTGCCAACTCGCACTGCTTTGAGAGTGCCCATGGAGCTCTGCAAACTGAGACCAGGAACGTGGGGTGCTGAGTTTTGTTTCCCTGGGCAGAAGCCTTTGTCACTACCAGGTAAGCCCTTGTTCCTTAGGGGCTGCCTGCCTGCTGGATTTCCACGAAAATCAAGATGCCGCCCAGGGACAAGCTGCCCTCTGTCCCAGCTCGGGCTGCTTTGAGAGTGCCCACGGAACTCTTCAAACTGAGACCAGGAACGGGGGGTGGTGGGTTTTGTTTCACCGGGCAGAAGCCTTTGTCAGTACCAGGTAGGCCCTTGGCCTTAAGAAGCTGGTTGCCTGCAGGATTTCCACGAATATCAAGATGCTGCCCAGGGACAAGCTGCCACCTGTGCCAACTCGGGCTGCTTTGAGAGTGCCCATGGAAATCTTCAAACTGAGACCAGGAACGTGGGGTGGTTTGTTTTGTTTCCTGGGCAGAAGCCTTTGTCAGTACCAGGTAGGCCCTCAGCCCTAAGGGGCCGGTTGCAGGCTGGATTACCCCGAATAACAAGATGCCGCCCAGGGACAAGCTGCCCTCTGTCCCAGCTCGGGCTGCTTTGAGAGTGCCCACGGAACTCTTCAAACTGAGACAAGGAAAGGGGGGTGGTGGGTTTTGTTTCCCTGGGCAGAAGCCTTTGTCAGTACCAGGTAGGCCCTTGGCCCTAAGGGGTCGGTTGCAGGCTGGATTTCCACGAATAACAAGATGCCGCCCAGGGACAAGCTGCCACCTGTGCCAACTCGTACTTCTTCGAGAGTGCCCACGGAGCTCTGCAAACTGAGACCAGGAATGTGGGTTGGTGAATTTTGTTTCCCTGGGCAGAAGACTTTCTCTGTACTAGGTCGGCCCTCGGCCCTTAGGGGCAGGCTGTCTGCTGGATTTCCACGAATATCAAGATGCCGCACAGAGACCAGCTGCCACCTGTAAAAACTGGCGCTGCTTTGAGAGTGCCCACGGAGCTCTGCAAACTGAGACCAGGACCGTGGGGTGCTGAGTTTTGTTTCCCTGGGCAGAAGCATTTGCAGTACCAGGTAGGCCCTTGTTCCTCAGGGGCTGGCTGACTGCTGGATTTCCACGAATATCAAGATGCTGCCCAGGGACAAGCTGCCACGTGTGCCAACTTGTACAGCTTTGAGAGTGCCCACGGAACTCTTCAAACTGAAACCAGGAATGTGGGGTGCTCGGTTTTGTTTCCCCGGGCAGAAGCCTTTGTCAGTACCAGGTGGGCCCTTGGCCCTAAGGAGCAGGCTGGCAGCAGGATTTCCACGAATATCAAGATGCCGCCCAGGGACAATCTGGCACATGTGCCTACTTGGGCTGGTTTGAGAGTTCCCATGGAGCTCTGCAAACTGAAACCAGGAACATGGGTTTGTGGGTTTTGTTTCCAGGGCAGAAGCCTTTGTCTGTACCAGGTAGGCCCTTGTTCCTTAGGGGCTGTCTGCCTGCTGGATTTCCATGAAAATCAAGGTGCTGCCCAGGGAAAAGCTGCCACCTGTGCCAACTCGGGCTGCTTTAAGAGTGCCCACGGAGCTCTGAAAATTGAGACCAGGAACGTGGGGTACTGAGTTTTGTTTTCCCGGGCAGAAACCTTTGTCAGTACCAGGTAGGCACTTGGTCCTTAAGGGCAGGCAGCCTGCTGGATTTCCATGAATATCAAGATGCTGCCCAGGGACAAGCTGGTGCCGGCTACTTTGAGGGTGACCACGGAACTCTTCAAACTGAAACCAGGTATGTGGGGTGGTGGAATATGTTTTCCGGGGCAGAAGCCTTTGTCAGTACCAGGTAGGCCCTTGGCCTTAAGAAGCCGGTTGCCTGCTGGATTTCAACGAATATCAAGATGCCGCCCAGGGACAAGCTTCCACCTGTGCCAACTCTGACTGCGAGAGTGCCCACGGAGCTCTGCAAAGTGAGACTCTGAGGCCCGGGCAGAAGCCTTTGTCAGTACCAGGTAGGCCCTCAGCCCTAAGGGGCCGGTTGCAGGCTGGATTACCCCGAATATCAGGATGCCGCCCAGGGACAAGCTGCCACCTGTGCCAATTCGTGCTACTTTGAGAGTGCCCATGGAGCTCTGCAAACTGAGACCAGGAACGTGGGGTGCTGAGTTTTGTTTCCCCGGACAGAAGCTTTTGTCATTACCAGGTAGGCACTTGGTCCTTAAGGGCAGGCAGCCTGCTGGATTTCCATGAATATCAAGATGCTGCCCAGGGACAAGCTGCCACCAGTGCCAACTCAGGCTACTTTGAGAGTGCCCACGGAACTCTTCAAACTGAAACCAGGTATGTGGGGTGGTGGAATATGTTTTCCGGGGCAGAAGCCTTTGTCAGTACCAGGTAGGCCCTTGGCCTTAAGAAGCCGGTTGCCTGCTGGATTTCAACGAATATCAAGATGCCGCCCAGGGACAAGCTTCCACCTGTGCCAACTCTGACTGCTTTGAGAGTGCCCACGGAGCTCTGCAAAGTGAGACCAGGACCGTGGGATGCTGAGTTTTGTTTTCCCGGGCAGAAGCCTTTGTCAGTACCAGGTAGGCCCTCAGCCCTAAGGGGCCGGTTGCAGGCTGGATTACCCCGAATATCAGGATGCCGCCCAGGGACAAGCTGCCACCTGTGCCAATTCGTGCTACTTTGAGAGTGCCCAGAGAGCTCTGCAAACTGAGACCAGGAACGTCGGGTAGTGGGTTTTGTTTTGCTGGGCAGAAGACTTTCTCTGTACTAGGTCGGCCCTCTGCCCTTAGCGTCCGGCTGACTGCTGGATTTCCACAAATATAAGATGCCGCCAAGGGACAAGCTGCCACCTGTGCCAACTCGGGCTGCTTTGAGAGTGCCCACAGAGCTCTGCAAACTGAGACCAGGAACGTGGGGTGGCGGGTTTTGTTTCCCTGGACAGAAGCATTTGTCAGTACCAGGTAGGCCCTTGTTCCTTATGGGCTGTCATCCTGCTGGATTTCCACGAAAATCAAGATGCCGCCCAGGGACAAGCTGCCCTCTGTCCCAGCTCGGGCTGCTTTGAGAGTGCCCACGGAGCTCTGCAAACTTAGACATGGAACGGGGGGTGGTGTGTTTTGTTTCACCGGGAAGAAGCCTTTTTCAGTACCAGGTAGCCCCTTGTTCCTTAGGGGCCGTCTGCCTGCTGGATTTCCATGAAAATCAAGGTGCTGCCCAGGGAAAAGCTGCCACCTGTGCCAACTCGGGCTGCTTTAAGAGTGCCCACGGAGCTCTGAAAATTGAGACCAGGAACGTGGGGTACTGAGTTTTGTTTTCCCGGGCAGAAACCTGTGTCAGTACCAGGTAGGCCATCGGCCCTAAGGGGCCGGCTGCCTTCTGGGTTTCCACGAATAACAAGATGCCGCCCAGGGACAAGCTGCCAGCCGTTCCAGCTCGGGCTGCTTTGAGAGTGCCCATGGAGCTCTGCAAACTGAGACCAGGAACGTGGGGTGCTGAGTTTTGTTTCCCCGGACAGAAGCTTTTGTCATTACCAGGTAGGCACTTGGTCCTTAAGGGCAGGCAGCCTGCTGGATTTCCATGAATATCAAGATGCTGCCCAGGGACAAGCTGCCACCAGTGCCAACTCAGGCTACTTTGAGAGTGCCCACGGAACTCTTCAAACTGAACCGAGGTATGTGGGGTGGTGGAATTTGTTTTCCGGGGCAGAAGCCTTTGTCAGTACCAGGTAGGCCCTTGGCCTTAAGAAGCCGGTTGCCTGCTGGATTTCAACGAATATCAAGATGCCGCCCAGGGACAAGCTTCCACCTGTGCCAACTCTGACTGCTTTGAGAGTGCCCACGGAGCTCTGCAAAGTGAGACCAGGACCGTGGGATGCTGTGTTTTGTTTTCCCGGGCAGAAGCCTTTGTCAGTACCAGGTAGGCCCTCAGCCCTAAGGGGCCGGTTGCAGGCTGGATTGCCCCGAATATCAGGATGCCGCCCAGGGACAAGCTGCCACCTGTGCCAATTCGTGCTACTTTGAGAGTGCCCACAGAGCTCTGCAAACTGAGACCAGGAACGTCGGGTAGTGGGTTTTGTTTTGCTGGGCAGAAGACTTTCTCTGTACTAGGTCGGCCCTCTGCCCTTAGCGTCCGGCTGACTGCTGGATTTCCACGAATATAAGATGCCGCCAAGGGACAAGCTGCCACCTGTGCCAACTCGGGCTGCTTTGAGAGTGCCCACGGAGCTCTGCAAACTGAGACCAGGAACGTGGGGTGGCGCGTTTTGTTTCCCTGGACAGAAGCATTTGTCAGTACCAGGTAGGCCCTTGTTCCTTATGGGCTGTCATCCTGCTGGATTTCCACGAAAATCAAGATGCCGCCCAGGGACAAGCTGCCCTCTGTCCCAGCTCGGGCTGCTTTGAGAGTGCCCACGGAGCTCTGCAAACTGAGACCTGGAACGGGGGGTGGTGTGTTTTGTTTCACCGGGAAGAAGCCTTTTTCAGTACCAGGTAGCCCCTTGTTCCTTAGGGGCCGTCTGCCTGCTGGATTTCCATGAAAATCAAGGTGCTGCCCAGGGAAAAGCTGCCACCTGTGCCAACTCGGGCTGCTTTGAGAGTGCCCACGGAGCTCTGCAAACTGAGACCAGGAACGTGGGGTACTGGTTTTGTTTTCCCGGGCAGAAACCTTTGTCAGTACCAGGTAGGCCCTCGGCCCTAAGGGGCCGGCTGCCTTCTGGATTTCCACGAATAACAAGATGCCGCCCAGGGACAAGCTGCCAGCCGTTCCAGCTCGGGCTGCTTTGAGAGTGCCCATGGAGCTCTGCAAACTGAGACCAGGAACGTGGGGTGCTGAGTTTTGTTTCCCCGGGCAGAAGCTTTTGTCATTACCAGGTCGGCACTTGGTCCTTAAGGGCAGGCAGCCTGCTGGATTTCCATGAATATCAAGATGCTGCCCAGGGACAAGCTGCCACCAGTGCCAACTCAGGCTACTTTGAGAGTGCCCACGGAACTCTTCAAACTGAAACCAGGTATGTGGGGTGGTGGAATTTGTTTTCCGGGGCAGAAGCCTTTGTCAGTACCAGGTAGGCCCTTGGCCTTAAGAAGCCGGTTGCCTGCTGGATTTCAACGAATATCAAGATGCCGCCCAGGGACAAGCTTCCACCTGTGCCAACTCTGACTGCTTTGAGAGTGCCCACGGAGCTCTGCAAAGTGAGACCAGGACCGTGGGATGCTGAGTTTTTTTTCCCGGGCAGAAGCCTTTGTCAGTACCAGGTAGGCCCTCAGCCCTAAGGGGCCGGTTGCAGGCTGGATTGCCCCGAATATCAGGATGCCGCCCAGGGACAAGCTGCCACCTGTGCCAATTCGTGCTACTTTGAGAGTGCCCACAGAGCTCTGCAAACTGAGACCAGGAACGTCGGGTAGTGGGTTTTGTTTTGCTGGGCAGAAGACTTTCTCTGTACTAGGTCGGCCCTCTGCCCTTAGCGTCCGGCTGACTGCTGGATTTCCACGAATATAAGATGCCGCCAAGGGACAAGCTGCCACCTGTGCCAACTCGGGCTGCTTTGAGAGTGCCCACGGAGCTCTGCAAACTGAGACCAGGAACGTGGGGTGGCGCGTTTTGTTTCCCTGGACAGAAGCATTTGTCAGTACCAGGTAGGCCCTTGTTCCTTATGGGCTGTCATCCTGCTGGATTTCCACGAAAATCAAGATGCCGCCCAGGGACAAGCTGCCCTCTGTCCCAGCTCGGGCTGCTTTGAGAGTGCCCACGGAGCTCTGCAAACTGAGACCTGGAACGGGGGGTGGTGTGTTTTGTTTCACCGGGAAGAAGCCTTTTTCAGTACCAGGTAGCCCCTTGTTCCTTAGGGGCCGTCTGCCTGCTGGATTTCCATGAAAATCAAGATGCTGCCCAGGGAAAAGCTGCCACCTGTGCCAACTCGGGCTGCTTTAAGAGTGCCCACGGAGCTCTGAAAACTGAGACCAGGAACGTGGGGTGCTGAGTTTTGTTTTCCCGGGCAGAAGCCTTTGTCAGTACCAGGTAGGCCCTCGGCCCTAAGGGGCCGGCTGCCTTCTGGATTTCCACGAATAACAAGATGCCGCCCAGGGACAAGCTGCCAGCCGTTCCAGCTCGGGCTGCTTTGAGAGTGCCCATGGAGCTCTGCAAACTGAGACCAGGAACGTGGGGTGCTGAGTTTTGTTTCCCCGGACAGAAGCTTTTGTCATTACCAGGTCGGCACTTGGTCCTTAAGGGCAGGCAGCCTGCTGGATTTCCATGAATATCTAGATGCTGCCCAGGGACAAGCTGCCACCAGTGCCAACTCAGGCTACTTTGAGAGTGCCCACGGAACTCTTCAAACTGAAACCAGGTATGTGGGGTGGTGGAATTTGTTTTCCGGGGCAGAAGCCTTTGTCAGTACCAGGTAGGCCCTTGGCCTTAAGAAGCCGGTTGCCTGCTGGATTTCAACGAATATCAAGATGCCGCCCAGGGACAAGCTTCCACCTGTGCCAACTCTGACTGCTTTGAGAGTGCCCACGGAGCTCTGCAAAGTGAGACCAGGACCGTGGGATGCTGAGTTTTGTTTTCCCGGGCAGAAGCCTTTGTCAGTACCAGGTAGGCCCTCAGCCCTAAGGGGTCGGTTGCAGGCTGGATTACCCCGAATATCAGGATGCCGCCCAGGGACAAGCTGCCACCTGTGCCAACTCGTGCTACTTCGAGAGTGCCCACAGAGCTCTGCAAACTGAGACCAGGAACGTCGGGTAGTGGTGTTTTGTTTCCCTGGGCAGAAGACTTTCTCTGTACTAGGTCGGCCCTCGGCCCTTAGCGTCCGGCTGACTGCTGGATTTCCACGAATATAAGATGCCGCCAAGGGACAAGCTGCCACCTGTGCCAACTCGGGCTGCTTTGAGAGTGCCCACGGAGCTCTGCAAACTGAGACCAGGAACGTGGGGTGGCGGGTTTTGTTTCCCTGGACAGAAGCATTTGTCAGTACCAGGTAGGCCCTTGTTCCTTATGGGCTGTCATCCTGCTGGATTTCCACGAAAATCAAGATGCCGCCCAGGGACAAGCTGCCCTCTGTCCCAGCTCGGGCTGCTTTGAGAGTGCCCACGGAGCTCTGCAAACTGAGACCTGGAACGGGGGGTGGTGTGTTTTGTTTCACCGGGAAGAAGCCTTTTTCAGTACCAGGTAGCCCCTTGTTCCTTAGGGGCCGTCTGCCTGCAGGATTTCCACGAAAATCAAGATGCCGCCCAGGGACAAGCTGCCACCTGTGCCAACTCGGGCTGCTTTGAGAGTGCCCATGGATCTCTGCAAACTGAGACCAGGAATGTGGGGTGGCGGGTTTTGTTTTCCCGGGCAGAAGACTTTCTCTGTACTAGGTCGGCCCTCGGCCCTTAGGGGCAGGCTGACTGCTGGATTTCCACGAATATCAAGATGCCGCCCAGGGAGAAGCAGCCACCTGTGCCAACTAGCGCTGCTTTGAGAGTGCCCACGGAGCTCTGCACTCTGAGACCAGGACCGTGGGGTGCTGTGTTTTGTTTCCCTGGGCAGAAGCATTTGCAGTACCAGGTAGGCCCTTGTTCCTCAGGAGCTGGCTGCCTGCTGGATTTCCATGAAAATCAAGGTGCTGCCCAAGGAAAAGCTGCAACCTGTGCCAACTCGGGCTGCTTTGAGGGTGCCCACGGAGCTCTGCAAACTGAGACCAGGAATGTGGGGTGCTCGGTTTCTTTTCCCCGGCCAGAAACCTTTGTCATTAACAGGTGGGCCCTTGGCCTTAAGGAGCAGGCTGGCAGCAGGATTTCCACGAAAATCAAGATGCCGCCCAGGGACAATCTGGCACATGTGCCAACGTGGGCTGCTTTGAGAGTGCGCATGGAGCTCTGCAAACTGAAACCAGGAACGTGGGTTTGTGGGTCAAGTTTCCCCGGGCAGAAGCCTTTGTCAGTACCAGGTAGGCCCTTGATCCTTAGGGGCCGTCTGCCTGCTGGATTTCCACGAATATCAAGATGCCGCCCAGGGACAAGCTGCCACCTGTGCCAACTCGGGCTGCTTTGAGAGTGTCCACGGAGCTCTGCAAACTGAGACCAGGACCATGGGTTGCTCGGTATTTTTTCCGCGGGCAGAAGTCTTTGTCAGTACCATGTAGGCCCTTGGCCCTAAGGAGCAGGCTGGCAGCAGGATTTCCATGAAAATCAAGATGCCGCCCAGGGACAAGCTGCCACCTGTGCCAGCTCGGGCTGCTTTGAGAGTGCCCATGGAGCTCTACAAAGTGAGACCAGAAACGTGGGGTGGTGAGTTTTGTTTCCCCGGGTAGAAGCATTTGCAGTACCAGGTAGGCCCTCGGTCCTTTAGGGCAGGCAGCCTGCTGGATTTCGATGAATATCAAGATGCTGCCCAGGGACAAGCTGCCACCTGTGCCAACTCGGGCTGCTTTGAGATTGCCCATGGAGCTCTGCAAACTGAGACCAGGGACATGGGTTTGTGGGTTTTGTTTCCAGGGCAGAAGCCTTTGTCTGTACCAGGTAGGCCCTCAGCCCAAGGGGCCGTCTGCAGGCTGGATTTCCCCGAAAATCAAGGTGCTGCCCAGGGACAAGCTGCCACCTGTGCCAACTCGCGCTGCTTTGAGAGTGCCCACGGAACTCTTAAAACTGAGACCAGGAAAGGGGGGTGGTGGGTTTTTTTTCACCGGGCAGAAGCCTTTGTCAGTACCAGGTAGGCCCTCGGCCCTAAGGGGTCGGTTGCAGGCTGGATTACCCCGAATAACAAGATGCCGCCCAGGGACAACCTGCCACCTGTGCCAACTCGTACTTCTTCGAGAGTGCCCACGGAGCTCTGCAAACTGAGACCAGGAACGTGGGTTGGTGAATTTTGTTTCCCTGGGCAGAAGACTTTCTCTGTACTAGGTCGGCCCTCGGCCCTTAGGGGCAGGCTGGCAGCAGGATTTCCACGAATATCAAGATGCCGTCCAGGGACAATCTGGCACATGTGCCAACTTGGGCTGCTTTGACAGTGCCCATGGAGCTCTGCAAACTGTGACCAGGAACGTGGGTTTGTGGGTTTTGTTTCCAGTGCAGAAGCTTTTGTCAGTACCAGGTAGGCCCTTGTTCCTTAGGGGCCGTCTGCCTGCTGGATTTCCACGAATATCAAGATGCCGCCCAGGGACAAGCTGCCACCTGTGCCAACTCGGGCTGCTTTGAAAGTGTCCACGGAGCTCTGCAAACTGAGACCAGGAACGTGGGGTGTTGAGTTTTGTTTCCCCGGGTAGAAGCTTTTGTCAGTACCAGGTAGGCCCTTGGTACTAAAGGGCAGGCAGCCTGCTGGATTTCCATGAATATCAAGATGCTGCCCAGGGACAAGCTGCCACCTGTGCCAACTCGGGCTGCTTTGAGAGTGCCCATGGAGCTCTGCAAACTGAGACCAGGGACATGGGTTTGTGGGTTTTGTTTCCAGGGCAGAAGCCTTTGTCTGTACCAGGTAGGCCCTTGTTCCACAGGGGCCGTCTGCCTGCTGGATTTCCATGAAAATCAAGGTGCTGCCCAGGGAAAAGCTGCCACCTGTGCCAACTCCGGCTGCTTTGAGAGTGCCCACGGAACTCTTCAAACTGAAACCAGTTATGTGGGGTGGTGGGTTTTGTTTTCCGGGGCAGAAGCCTTTGTCAGTACCAGGTAGGCCCTCGGCCCTAACGGGCCGGTTGCAGGCTGGATTTCCACGAATAACAAGATGCCGCCCAGGGACAAGCTGCCACCTGTCCCAGCTCAGGCTGCTTTGAGAGTGCCCATGGAGCTCTGCAAACTGAGACCAGGAACGGGGGGTGGTGGGTTTTGTTTCACCGAGCAGAAGCCTTTGTCAGTACCAGGTAGGCCCTTGGCCTTAAGAAGCCGGTTGCCTGCTGGATTTCAACGAATATCAAGATGCCGCCCAGGGACAAGCTTCCACCTGTGCCAACTCGGACTGCTTTGAGGGTGCCCACGGAGCTCTGCAAACTGAGACCAGGAATGTGGGGTGCTCGGTTTCTTTTCCCCGGGCAGAAGCCTTTGTCAGTACCAGGTGGGCCCTTGGCCTTAAGGAGCTGGCTGGCAGCAGCATTTCCACGAAAATCAAGATGCCGCCCAGGGACAATCTGGCATATGTGCCAACTTGGGCTGCTTTGAGAGTGCCCATGGAGCTCTGCAAACTGAAACCAGGAACGTGGGTTTGTGGGTTTTGTTTCCCCGGGCAGAAGCCTTTGTCAGTACCAGGTAGGCCCTTGTTCCTTAGGGGCCGTCTGCCTGCTGGATTTCCACGAATATCAAGATGCCGCCCAGGGACAAGCTACCACCTGTGCCAACTCGCGCTGCTTTGAGAGTGCCCACGGAGCTCTGCAAACTGAGACTAGGACCGTGGGGTGCTCGGTATTTTTTCCGCGGGCAGAAGCCTTTGTCAGTAGAGGGTGGGCCCTTGGCCCTAAGGAGCAGGCTGGCAGCAGGATTTCCATGGATATCAAGATGCTACCCAGGGACAAGCTGCCACCTGTGCCAACTCGGGCTGCTTTGAGAGTGCCCATGGAACTCTGCAAACTGAAACCAGGAACGTGGGTTTGGGGGTTTTGTTTTCCCGGGCAGAAGCCTTATTCAGTACCAGGTAGGCCCTTGTTCCTTAGGGGCCGGCTGCCTGCTGGATTTCCACGAAAATCAAGATGCCGCCCAGGGACAACCTGCCACCTGTGCCAACTCGTACTTCTTCGAGAGTGCCCACGGAGCTCTGCAAACTGAGACCAGGAACGTGGGTTGGTGAATTTTGTTTCCTGGGCAGAAGACTTTCTCTGTACTAGGTCGGCCCTCGGCCCTTAGGGGCAGGCTGGCAGCAGGATTTCCACGAATATCAAGATGCCGTCCAGGGATAATCTGGCACATGTGCCAACTTGGGCTGCTTTGACAGTGCCCAAGGAGCTCTGCAAACTGTGACCAGGAACGTGGGTTTGTGGGTTTTGTTTCCAGTGCAGAAGCTTTTGTCAGTACCAGGTAGGCCCTTGTTCCTTAGGGGCCGTCTGCCTGCTGGATTTCCACGAATATCAAGATGCCGCCCAGGGACAAGCTGCCACCTGTGCCAACTCGGGCTGCTTTGAGTGTGTCCACGGAGCTCTGCAAACTGAGACCAGGAACGTGGGGTGTTGAGTTTTGTTTCCCCGGGTAGAAGCTTTTGTCAGTACCAGGTAGGCCCTTGGTACTAAAGGGCAGGCAGCCTGCTGGATTTCCATGAATATCAAGATGCTGCCCAGGGACAAGCTGCCACCTGTGCCAACTCGGGCTGCTTTGAGAGTGCCCATGGAGCTCTGCAAACTGAGACCAGGGACATGGGTTTGTGGGTTTTGTTTCCAGGGCAGAAGCCTTTGTCTGTACCAGGTAGGCCCTTGTTCCTTAGGGGCCGTCTGCCTGCTGGATTTCCATGAAAATCAAGGTGCTGCCCAGGGAAAAGCTGCCACCTGTGCCAACTCCGGCTGCTTTGAGAGTGCCCACGGAACTCTTCAAACTGAAACCAGTTATGTGGGGTGGTGGGTTTTGTTTCACCGAGCAGAAGCCTTTGTCAGTACCAGGTGGGCCCTTGGCCTTAAGAAGCTGGTTGCCAGCTGCATTTCAACGAAAATCAAGATGCCGCCCAGGGACAATCTGGCACCTGTGCTAACTCGGACTGCTTTGAGGGTGCCCATGGAGCTCTGCAAACTGAAACCAGGAATGTGGGGTTGCTGGGTTTCTTTTCCCCGGGCAGAAGCCTTTGTCAGTACCAGGTAGGCCCTTGTTCCTTAGGGAGCTGGCTGCCAGCTGGATTTCCACGAAAATCAAGATGCCGCCCAGGGACAAGCTGGCATATGTGCCAACTTGGGCTGCTTTGAGAGTGCCCATGGAGCTCTGCAAACTGAAACCAGGAACGTGGGTTTGTCGGTTTTTTTCCCCGGGCAGAAGCCTTTGTCAGTACCAGGTGGGCCCTTGTTCCTAAGGGGCAGTCTGCCAGCTGGATTTCCACGAATATCAAGATGCTACCCAGGGACAAGCTGCCACCTGTGCCAACTCGGGCTGCTTTGAGAGTGCCCACGGAACTCTGCAAACTGAAACTAGGAACGTGGGTTTGGGCTGGTTTTTTTTCCGCGGGCAGAAGCCTTTTCAGTACCAAGTAGGCCCTTGGCCCTAAGGGGCAGGCTGCCAGCTGGATTTCCACGAAAATCAAGATGCTACCCAGGGACAAGCTGCCACCTGTGCCAACTCGGGCTGCTTTGAGAGTGCCCACGGAGCTCTTCAAACTGAAACCAGAAACGTGGGGTGGTGGGTTTTGTTTCCCCGGGCAGAAGCCTTTGTCAGTACCAGGTAGGCCCTTGTTCCTCAAGGGCAGGCTGCCTGCTGGATTTCCACGAATATCAAGATGCCGCCCAGGGACAAGCTGCCACCTGTGCAAACTCGGGCTGCTTTGAGAGTGCCCACGGAGCTCTGCAAACTGAAACCAGGAACGTGGGTTATGGGGGTTTTTTTTCCCCGGGCAGAAGCCTTATTCAGTACCAGGTAGGCCCTTGACCCTTAGGGGCCCCTGCCAGCTGAATTTCCACGAAAATCAAGATGCCGACCAGGGACAAGCTGCCACCTGTGCCAACTCGGGCTGCTTTGAGAGTGCCCACGTAGCTCTTCAAACTGAGACCAGGAACGCTGGGGTGCTGAATTTTGTTTCCTGGGCAGAAGCCTTTGCCAGTACCAGGTAGGCCCTTGTTCCTAAGGACCAGGCAGGCACAGGATTTCCACGAAAATCAAGATGCCGCCCAGGGACAAGGTGCCACCTATGCCAACTCGGGCTGCTTTGAGAGTGCCCACGGAGCTCTGCAAACTAAAACCAGGAACGTGGGGTTATGGGTTTTTTTTCCCGGGCAGAAGCCTTTGTCAGTTCCAGGTAGGCCCTTGACCCTTAGGGGCAGGCTGCCAGCTGAATTTCCACGAATATCAAGATGCCGCCCAGGGACCAGCTACCACCTGTGCCAACTCGGGCTGCTTTGAGAGTGCCCACGGAGCTCTGCAAACTGAGACCAGGAACGTGGGGTGCTCGGTTTTTTTCCGCGGGCAGAAGCCTTTGTCAGTACCAGGCAGGGCCCTTGACCCTAAGGGGCCGGCAGCCAGCAGGATTTCACAAATATCAAGATGCTACCCAGGGACAAGCTGCCACCTGTGCCAACTCGGGCTGCTTTGAGAGTGCCCATGGAACTCTGCAAACTGAAACCAGGAACGTGGGTTTGGGGGTTTTGTTTTCCCGGGCAGAAGCCTTATTCAGTACCAGGTAGGCCCTTGTTCCTTAGGGGCCGGCTGCCTGCTGGATTTCCACGAAAATCAAGATGCCGCCCAGGGACAACCTGCCACCTGTGCCAACTCGTACTTCTTCGAGAGTGCCCACGGAGCTCTGCAAACTGAGACCAGGAACGTGGGTTGGTGAATTTTGTTTCCTGGGCAGAAGACTTTCTCTGTACTAGGTCGGCCCTCGGCCCTTAGGGGCAGGCTGGCAGCAGGATTTCCACGAATATCAAGATGCCGTCCAGGGATAATCTGGCACATGTGCCAACTTGGGCTGCTTTGACAGTGCCCATGGAGCTCTGCAAACTGTGACCAGGAACGTGGGTTTGTGGGTTTTGTTTCCAGTGCAGAAGCTTTTGTCAGTACCAGGTAGGCCCTTGTTCCTTAGGGGCCGTCTGCCTGCTGGATTTCCACGAATATCAAGATGCCGCCCAGGGACAAGCTGCCACCTGTGCCAACTCGGGCTGCTTTGAAAGTGTCCACGGAGCTCTGCAAACTGAGACCAGGAACGTGGGGTGTTGAGTTTTGTTTCCCCGGGTAGAAGCTTTTGTCAGTACCAGGTAGGCCCTTGGTACTAAAGGGCAGGCAGCCTGCTGGATTTCCATGAATATCAAGATGCTGCCCAGGGACAAGCTGCCACCTGTGCCAACTCGGGCTGCTTTGAGAGTGCCCATGGAGCTCTGCAAACTGAGACCAGGGACATGGGTTTGTGGGTTTTGTTTCCAGGGCAGAAGCCTTTGTCTGTACCAGGTAGGCCCTTGTTCCTTAGGGGCCGTCTGCCTGCTGGATTTCCATGAAAATCAAGGTGCTGCCCAGGGAAAAGCTGCCACCTGTGCCAACTCCGGCTGCTTTGAGAGTGCCCACGGAACTCTTCAAACTGAAAACAGTTATGTGGGGTGGTGGGTTTTGTTTCACCGAGCAGAAGCCTTTGTCAGTACCAGGTAGGCCCTTGGCCTTAAGAAGCCGGTTGCCTGCTGGATTTCAACGAATATCAAGATGCCGCCCAGGGACAAGCTTCCACCTGTGCTAACTCGGACTGCTTTGAGGGTGCCAACGGAGCTCTGCAAACTGAGACCAGGAATGTGGGGTGCTCGGTTTCTTTTCCCCGGGCAGAAGCCTTTGTCAGTACCAGGTGGGCCCTTGGCCTTAAGGAGCTGGCTGGCAGCAGCATTTCCACGAAAATCAAGATGCCGCCCAGGGACAATCTGGCATATGTGCCAACTTGGGCTGCTTTGAGAGTGCCCATGGAGCTCTGCAAACTGAAACCAGGAACGTGGGTTTGTGGGTTTTGTTTCCCCGGGCAGAAGCCTTTGTCAGTACCAGGTAGGCCCTTGTTCCTTAGGGGCCGTCTGCCTGCTGGATTTCCACGAATATCAAGATGCCGCCCAGGGACAAGCTACCACCTGTGCCAACTCGCGCTGCTTTGAGAGTGCCCACGGAGCTCTGCAAACTGAGACTAGGACCGTGGGGTGCTCGGTATTTTTTCCGCGGGCAGAAGCCTTTGTCAGTAGCAAGTGGGCCCTTGGCCCTAAGGAGCAGGCTGGCAGCAGGATTTCCACGAATATCAAGATGCCACCCAGGGACAAGCTGCCACCTGTGCCAACTCGGGCTGCTTTGAGAGTGCCCACGGAACTCTTCAAACTGAAACCAGAAATGTGGGGTGGTGGGTTTTGTTTCCCCGGGCAGAAGCCTTTGTCAGTACCAGGTAGGCCCTTGTTCCTTAGGGGCCGGCTGCCTGCTGGATTTCCACGAAAATCAAGATGCCGACCAGGGACAAGCTGCCACCTGTGCCAACTCGGGCTGCTTTGAGAGTGCCCATGGAGCTCTGCAAACTGAGACCAGGAACGTGGGGTGCTGTGTTTTGTTTCCTGGGCAGAAGCCTTTGTCAGTACCAGGTAGGCCCTTGTTCCTTAAGGGCAGGCAGCCCACTGGATTTCCACGAATATCAAGATGCCGCCCAGGGACAAGGTGCCACCTGTGCCAACTCGTACTGCTTTGAGTGTGCCCACGGAGCTCTGCAAACTGAAACCAGGAACGTGGGGTTATGGGTTTTTTTTCCCCGGGCAGAAGCCTTTGTCAGTACCAGGTGGGCCCTTGACCCTAAGGAGCAGGCTGGCAGCAGAATGTCCACGAATATCAAGATGCCGCCCAGGGACAAGCTGCCACCTGTGCCAACTCGGGCTACTTTGAGAGTGCCCACGTAGCTCTTCACACTGAGACCAGGACGCTGGGGTGCTGAATTTTGTTTCCTGGGCAGAAGCCCTTGCCAGTACCAGATAGGCCCTTGGCCCTAAGGACCAGGCTGGCAGCAGGATTTCCACGAAAATCAAGATGCCGCCCAGGGATAATCTGGCACATATGCCAACTTGGGCTGCTTTGAGAGTGCCCATGGAGCTCTGCAAACTAAAACCAGGAACGAGGGTTTGTGGGTTTTGTTTTCCCGGGCAGAAGCCTTTGTCAGTTCCAGGTAGGCCCTTGTTCCTTAGGGGCCGTCTGCCTGCTGGATTTCCACGAATATCAAGATGTCGCCCAAGGACCAGCTGCCACCTGTGCCAACTCGGGCTGCTTTGAGAGTGCCCACGGAGCTCTGCAAACTGAGACCAGGAACGTGGGGTGCTGTGTTTTGTTTCCTGGGCAGAAGCCTTTGTCAGTACCAGGCAGGCCCTCGACCCTACGGGGCCGGCAGCCTGCTGGATTTTCACAAATATCAAGATGCCGCCCAGGGACAATCTGGCACATGTGCCAACTCGGGCTGCTTTGAGAGTGCCCATGGAGCTCTGCAAACTGAGGCCAGGAAGGTGAGGTGCTGTGCTTTGTCTCCCCGGGCAGAAGCCTTTGTCAGTACCAGCTAGGCTCTTGTCCCTTAAGGGCAGGCAGCCTGCTGGATTTCCATGGATATCAAGATGCTGCCGCAGGGACAAGCTGCGACCCGTGCCAACTCGGGGCTGCTTTGAGAGTGCCCACGGAACTCTTCAAACTGAAACCAGGAATGTGGGGTGCTGCGTTTTGTTTTCCCGGGACAGAAGCATTTGTCAGTACCAGGTAGGCTTTCGGCCCTAAGGGGCCGGTTGCAGGCTGGATTTCCACGAATATCAAGATGCCGCCCAGGGACAAGCTGCCACCTGTGCCAACTCGGGCTGCTTTGAGACTGCCCAGGGAGCTCTGCAAACTGAGACATTGAACGTCGTGTAGTGGGTTTTGTTTTGCCGGGCAGAAGACTTTCTCTGTACTAGGTCGGCCCTCCGCCCATATCGTCCGGCTGCCTGCTGGATTTCCACGAAAATCAAGATGCTGCCCAGGGCCAAGCTGCCACCTGTGCCAACTCGGACTGCTTTGAGAGTGCCCACGGAGCTCTGCAAACTGAGACCAGGAACGTGGGGTGCTGAGTTTTGTTTCCCCGGGCAGAAGCTTTTGTCATTACCAGGTAGGCCCTTGGCCCTAAGGAGCAGGCTGGCAGCAGGATTTCCACGAAAATCAAGATGCCGCCCAGGGACAATCTCGCACATATGCCAACTTGGGATGCTTTGAGAGTGCCCATGGAGCTTTGCAAACTAAAACCAGGAACGTGGGTTTGGGGGTTTTGTTTTCCCGGGCAGAAGCCTTTGTCTGTTCCAGGTAGGCCCTTGTTCCTTAGGGGCCGTCTGCCTGCTGGATTTCCACGAATATCAAGATACCGCCCAGGGACAAGCTGCCACCTGTGCCAACTCGGGCTGCTTTGAGAGTGCCCACGGAGCTCTGCAAACTGAGACCAGGAACGTGGGGTGCTGAGTTTTGTTTCCTGGGCAGAAGCCTTTGTCAGTACCTGGTAGGCCCTTGTTCCTTAAGGAGAGGCAGCCCGCTGGATTTCCACGAATCTGAAGATGCCGCCCAGGGACAAGATGCCACCTGTGCCAACTCGTACTGCTTTGAGTGTGCCCACGGAGCTCTGCAAACTGAGACCAGGAACGTGGGGTTATGGGGTTTTTTTCCCCGGGCAGAAGCCTTTGTCAGTACCAGGTGGGCCCTTGACCCTAAGGAGCAGGCTGGCAGCAGAATTTCCACGAATATCAAGATGCCGCCCAGGGACAAGCTGCCACCTGTGCCAACTCGGGCTGCCTTGAGAGTGCCCACGGAGCTCTTCACACTGAGACCAGGACGGTGGGGTGCTGAGTTTTGTTTCCTGGGCAGAAGCCTTTGTCAGTACCTGGTAGGCTTTTGTTCCTTAGGGGCTGTCTGCCTTCTGGATTTCAACGAATATCAAGATGCTGCCCAGGGACAAGCTGCCACCTGTGCCAACTCATGATGTTTTTGAGAGTGCCCACGGAGCTCTGCAAACTGAGACCTGGAACGTCGGGTAGTGGGTTTTGTTTTCCCGGGCAGTAGCATTTGCCAGTACCAGGTAGGCCCTTGGCCCTAAGGAGCAGGCTGGCAGCAGGATTTCCACGAAAATCAAGATGCCGCCCAGGGACAATCTGGCACATATGCCAACTGGGCTGCTTTGAGAGTGCCCACGGAACTCTTCAAACTGAGACCAGGAACGTGGGTTTGTGGGTGTTGTTTTCCAGTGCAGAAGCCTTTGTCAGTACCAGGTAGGCCCTTGTTCCTCAGGGGCTGGCTGCCTGCTGGATTTCCACGAAAATCAAGATGCCGCCCAGGGACAATCTGGCACATATGCCACCTGGGGCTGCTTTGAGAGTGCCCACGGAACTCTTCAAACTGAGACCAGGAATGTGGGGTGGTGGGTTTTGTTTCCCCAGGCAGAAGCCTTTGTCAGTACCAGGTAGGCCCATGGCCCGAAGGGGCCGGCTGCCTGCTGGATTTCCACGAATATCAAGATGCCGCCCAGGGACAAGCTGCCACCTGTGCCAACTCGGGCTGCTTTGAGAGTTGCCATGGAACTCTGCAAAATGAGACCAGGAACGTGGGTTGCTGAGTTTTGTTTTCCCGGGCAGAAGCCTTTGCCAGTACCAGGTAGGCCCCTGGCCCTGAGGAGCAGGCTGGCAGCAGGATTTCCACGAAAATCAAGATGCCGCCCAGGGACAATCTGGCACATATGCCACCTGGGGCTGCTTTGAGAGTACCCACGGAACTCTTCAAACTGAGACCAGGAACGTGGGTTTGTGGGTTTTGTTTTCCCGGGCAGAAGCCTTTGTCAGTACCAGGCAGGCCCTCGACCCTAAGGGGCCGGCAGCCTGCTGGATTTCCACGAATATCAAGATGCCGCCCAGGGATAATCTGGCACATATGCCAACTTGGGCTGCTTTGAGAGTGCCCATGGAGCTCTGCAAACTAAAACCAGGAACGTGGGTTTGGGGGTTTTGTTTTCCCGGGCAGAAGCCTTTGTCAGTTCCAGGTAGGCCCTTGTTCCTTAGGGGCCGTCTGCCTGCTGGATTTCCACGAATATCAAGATGTCGCCCAAGGACCAGCTGCCACCTGTGCCAACTCGGGCTGCTTTGAGAGTGCCCACGGAGCTCTGCAAACTGAGACCAGGAACGTGGGGTGCTGTGTTTTGTTTCCTGGGCAGAAGCCTTTGTCAGTACCAGGCAGGCCCTCGACCCTACGGGGCCGGCAGCCTGCTGGATTTTCACAAATATCAAGATGCCGCCCAGGGACAATCTGGCACATGTGCCAACTCGGGCTGCTTTGAGAGTGCCCATGGAGCTCTGCAAACTGAGGCCAGGAAGGTGAGGTGCTGTGCTTTGTCTCCCCGGGCAGAAGCCTTTGTCAGTACCAGCTAGGCTCTTGTCCCTTAAGGGCAGGCAGCCTGCTGGATTTCCATGGATATCAAGATGCTGCCCAGGGACAAGCTGCGACCCGTGCCAACTCGGGCTGCTTTGAGAGTGCCCACGGAACTCTTCAAACTGAAACCAGGAATGTGGGGTGCTGCGTTTTGTTTTCCCGGGAAGAAGCCTTTGTCAGTACCAGGTAGGCTTTCGGCCCTAAGGGGCCGGTTGCAGGCTGGATTTCCACGAATATCAAGATGCCGCCCAGGGACAAGCTGCCACCTGTGCCAACTCGGGCTGCTTTGAGACTGCCCACGGAGCTCTGCAAACTGAGACCTGGAACGTCGGGTAGTGGGTTTTGTTTTGCCGGGCAGAAGACTTTCTCTGTACTAGGTCGGCCCTCCGCCCATATCGTCCGGCTGCCTGCTGGATTTCCACGAAAATCAAGATGCTGCCCAGGGACAAGCTGCCACCTGTGCCAACTCGGGCTGCTTTGAGAGTGCCCACGGAGCTCTGCAAACTGAGACCAGGAACGTGGGGTGCTGAGTTTTGTTTCCCCGGGCAGAAGCTTTTGTCATTACCAGGTAGGCCCTTGGCCCTAAGGAGCAGGCTGGCAGCAGGATTTCCACGAAAATCAAGATGCCGCCCAGGGACAATCTGGCACATATGCCAACTTGGGCTGCTTTGAGAGTGTCCATGGAGCTTTGCAAACTAAAACCAGGAACGTGGGTTTGGGGGTTTTGTTTTCCCGGGCAGAAGCCTTTGTCTGTTCCAGGTAGGCCCTTGTTCCTTAGGGGCCGTCTGCCTGCTGGATTTCCACGAATATCAAGATACCGCCCAGGGACAAGCTGCCACCTGTGCCAACTCGGGCTGCTTTGAGAGTGCCCACGGAGCTCTGCAAACTGAGACCAGGAACGTGGGGTGCTGAGTTTTGTTTCCTGGGCAGAAGCCTTTGTCAGTACCTGGTAGGCCCTTGTTCCTTAAGGAGAGGCAGCCCGCTGGATTTCCACGAATCTGAAGATGCCGCCCAGGGACAAGATGCCACCTGTGCCAACTCGTACTGCTTTGAGTGTGCCCACGGAGCTCTGCAAACTGAGACCAGGAACGTGGGGTTATGGGGTTTTTTTCCCCGGGCAGAAGCCTTTGTCAGTACCAGGTGGGCCCTTGACCCTAAGGAGCAGGCTGGCAGCAGAATTTCCACGAATATCAAGATGCCGCCCAGGGACAAGCTGCCACCTGTGCCAACTCGGGCTGCCTTGAGAGTGCCCACGGAGCTCTTCACACTGAGACCAGGACGGTGGGGTGCTGAGTTTTGTTTCCTGGGCAGAAGCCTTTGTCAGTACCTGGTAGGCTTTTGTTCCTTAGGGGCTGTCTGCCTTCTGGATTTCAACGAATATCAAGATGCTGCCCAGGGACAAGCTGCCACCTGTGCCAACTCATGCTGTTTTGAGAGTGCCCACGGAGCTCTGCAAACTGAGACCTGGAACGTCGGGTAGTGGGTTTTGTTTTCCCGGGCAGTAGCATTTGCCAGTACCAGGTAGGCCCTTGGCCCTAAGGAGCAGGCTGGCAGCAGGATTTCCACGAAAATCAAGATGCCGCCCAGGGACAATCTGGCACATATGCCAACTGGGCTGCTTTGAGAGTGCCCACGGAACTCTTCAAACTGAGACCAGGAACGTGGGTTTGTGGGTGTTGTTTTCCAGTGCAGAAGCCTTTGTCAGTACCAGGTAGGCCCTTGTTCCTCAGGGGCTGGCTGCCTGCTGGATTTCCACGAAAATCAAGATGCCGCCCAGGGACAATCTGGCACATATGCCACCTGGGGCTGCTTTGAGAGTGCCCACGGAACTCTTCAAACTGAGACCAGGAATGTGGGGTGGTGGGTTTTGTTTCCCCAGGCAGAAGCCTTTGTCAGTACCAGGTAGGCCCATGGCCCGAAGGGGCCGGCTGCCTGCTGGATTTCCACGAATATCAAGATGCCGCCCAGGGACAAGCTGCCACCTGTGCCAACTCGGGCTGCTTTGAGAGTTGCCATGGAACTCTGCAAAATGAGACCAGGAACGTGGGTTGCTGAGTTTTGTTTTCCCTGGCAGAAGCCTTTGCCAGTACCAGGTAGGCCCCTGGCCCTGAGGAGCAGGCTGGCAGCAGGATTTCCACGAAAATCAAGATGCCGCCCAGGGACAATCTGGCACATATGCCACCTGGGGCTGCTTTGAGAGTGCCCACGGAACTCTTCAAACTGAGACCAGGAACGTGGGTTTGTGGGTTTTGTTTTCCCGGGCAGAAGCCTTTGTCAGTACCAGGCAGGCCCTCGACCCTAAGGGGCCGGCAGCCTGCTGGATTTCCACGAATATCAAGATGCCGCCCAGGGATAATCTGGCACATATGCCAACTTGGGCTGCTTTGAGAGTGCCCATGGAGCTCTGCAAACTAAAACCAGGAACGTGGGTTTGGGGGTTTTGTTTTCCCGGGCAGAAGCCTTTGTCAGTTCCAGGTAGGCCCTTGTTCCTTAGGGGCCGTCTGCCTGCTGGATTTCCACGAATATCAAGATGTCGCCCAAGGACCAGCTGCCACCTGTGCCAACTCGGGCTGCTTTGAGAGTGCCCACGGAGCTCTGCAAACTGAGACCAGGAACGTGGGGTGCTGTGTTTTGTTTCCTGGGCAGAAGCCTTTGTCAGTACCAGGCAGGCCCTCGACCCTACGGGGCCGGCAGCCTGCTGGATTTTCACAAATATCAAGATGCCGCCCAGGGACAATCTGGCACATGTGCCAACTCGGGCTGCTTTGAGAGTGCCCATGGAGCTCTGCAAACTGAGGCCAGGAAGGTGAGGTGCTGTGCTTTGTCTCCCCGGGCAGAAGCCTTTGTCAGTACCAGCTAGGCTCTTGTCCCTTAAGGGCAGGCAGCCTGCTGGATTTCCATGGATATCAAGATGCTGCCCAGGGACAAGCTGCGACCCGTGCCAACTCGGGCTGCTTTGAGAGTGCCCACGGAACTCTTCAAACTGAAACCAGGAATGTGGGGTGCTGCGTTTTGTTTTCCCGGGAAGAAGCCTTTGTCAGTACCAGGTAGGCTTTCGGCCCTAAGGGGCCGGTTGCAGGCTGGATTTCCACGAATATCAAGATGCCGCCCAGGGACAAGCTGCCACCTGTGCCAACTCGGGCTGCTTTGAGACTGCCCACGGAGCTCTGCAAACTGAGACCTGGAACGTCGGGTAGTGGGTTTTGTTTTGCCGGGCAGAAGACTTTCTCTGTACTAGGTCGGACCTCCGCCCATATCGTCCGGCTGCCTGCTGGATTTCCACGAAAATCAAGATGCTGCCCAGGGACAAGCTGCCACCTGTGCCAACTCGGGCTGCTTTGAGAGTGCCCACGGAGCTCTGCAAACTGAGACCAGGAACGTGGGGTGCTGAGTTTTGTTTCCCCGGGCAGAAGCTTTTGTCATTACCAGGTAGGCCCTTGGCCCTAAGGAGCAGGCTGGCAGCAGGATTTCCACGAAAATCAAGATGCCGCCCAGGGACAATCTGGCACATATGCCAACTTGGGCTGCTTTGAGAGTGCCCATGGAGCTTTGCAAACTAAAACCAGGAACGTGGGTTTGGGGGTTTTGTTTTCCCGGGCAGAAGCCTTTGTCTGTTCCAGGTAGGCCCTTGTTCCTTAGGGGCCGTCTGCCTGCTGGATTTCCACGAATATCAAGATACCGCCCAGGGACAAGCTGCCACCTGTGCCAACTCGGGCTGCTTTGAGAGTGCCCACGGAGCTCTGCAAACTGAGACCAGGAACGTGGGGTGCTGAGTTTTGTTTCCTGGGCAGAAGCCTTTGTCAGTACCTGGTAGGCCCTTGTTCCTTAAGGAGAGGCAGCCCGCTGGATTTCCACGAATCTGAAGATGCCGCCCAGGGACAAGATGCCACCTGTGCCAACTCGTACTGCTTTGAGTGTGCCCACGGAGCTCTGCAAACTGAGACCAGGAACGTGGGGTTATGGGGTTTTTTTCCCCGGGCAGAAGCCTTTGTCAGTACCAGGTGGGCCCTTGACCCTAAGGAGCAGGCTGGCAGCAGAATTTCCACGAATATCAAGATGCCGCCCAGGGACAAGCTGCCACCTGTGCCAACTCGGGCTGCCTTGAGAGTGCCCACGGAGCTCTTCACACTGAGACCAGGACGGTGGGGTGCTGAGTTTTGTTTCCTGGGCAGAAGCCTTTGTCAGTACCTGGTAGGCTTTTGTTCCTTAGGGGCTGTCTGCCTTCTGGATTTCAACGAATATCAAGATGCTCCCCAGGGACAAGCTGCCACCTGTGCCAACTCATGCTGTTTTGAGAGTGCCCACGGAGCTCTGCAAACTGAGACCTGGAACGTCGGGTAGTGGGTTTTGTTTTCCCGGGCAGTAGCATTTGCCAGTACCAGGTAGGCCCTTGGCCCTAAGGAGCAGGCTGGCAGCACGATGTCCACGAAAATCAAGATGCCGCCCAGGGACAATCTGGCACATATGCCAACTGGGCTGCTTTGAGAGTGCCCACGGAACTCTTCAAACTGAGACCAGGAACGTGGGTTTGTGGGTGTTGTTTTCCAGTGCAGAAGCCTTTGTCAGTACCAGGTAGGCCCTTGTTCCTCAGGGGCTGGCTGCCTGCTGGATTTCCACGAAAATCAAGATGCCGCCCAGGGACAATCTGGCACATATGCCACCTGGGGCTGCTTTGAGAGTGCCCACGGAACTCTTCAAACTGAGACCAGGAATGTGGGGTGGTGGGTTTTGTTTCCCCAGGCAGAAGCCTTTGTCAGTACCAGGTAGGCCCATGGCCCGAAGGGGCCGGCTGCCTGCTGGATTTCCACGAATATCAAGATGCCGCCCAGGGACAAGCTGCCACCTGTGCCAACTTGGGCTGCTTTGAGAGTTGCCATGGAACTCTGCAAAATGAGACCAGGAACGTGGGTTGCTGAGTTTTGTTTTCCCGGGCAGAAGCCTTTGCCAGTACCAGGTAGGCGCCTGGCCCTGAGGAGCAGGCTGGCAGCAGGATTTCCACGAAAATCAAGATGCCGCCCAGGGACAATCTGGCACATATGCCACCTGGGGCTGCTTTGAGAGTGCCCACGGAACTCTTCAAACTGAGACCAGGAACGTGGGTTTGTGGGTTTTGTTTTCCCGGGCAGAAGCCTTTGTCTGTACCAGGCAGGCCCTCGACCCTAAGGGGCCGGCAGCCTGCTGGATTTCCACGAATATCAAGATGCCGCCCAGGGATAATCTGGCACATATGCCAACTCGGGCTGCTTTGAGAGTGCCCATGGAGCTCTGCAAACTAAAACCAGGAACGTGGGTTTGGGGGTTTTGTTTTCCCGGGCAGAAGCCTTTGTCAGTTCCAGGTAGGCCCTTGTTCCTTAGGGGCCGTCTGCCTGCTGGATTTCCACGAATATCAAGATGTCGCCCAAGGACCAGCTGCCACCTGTGCCAACTCGGGCTGCTTTGAGAGTGCCCACGGAGCTCTGCAAACTGAGACCAGGAACGTGGGGTGCTGTGTTTTGTTTCCTGGGCAGAAGCCTTTGTCAGTACCAGGCAGGCCCTCGACCCTACGGGGCCGGCAGCCTGCTGGATTTTCACAAATATCAAGATGCCGCCCAGGGACAATCTGGCACATGTGCCAACTCGGGCTGCTTTGAGAGTGCCCATGGAGCTCTGCAAACTGAGGCCAGGAAGGTGAGGTGCTGTGCTTTGTCTCCCCGGGCAGAAGCCTTTGTCAGTACCAGCTAGGCTCTTGTCCCTTAAGGGCAGGCAGCCTGCTGGATTTCCATGGATATCAAGATGCTGCCCAGGGACAAGCTGCGACCCGTGCCAACTCGGGCTGCTTTGAGAGTGCCCACGGAACTCTTCAAACTGAAACCAGGAATGTGGGGTGCTGCGTTTTGTTTTCCCGGGAAGAAGCCTTTGTCAGTACCAGGTAGGCTTTCGGCCCTAAGGGGCCGGTTGCAGGCTGGATTTCCACGAATATCAAGATGCCGCCCAGGGACAAGCTGCCACCTGTGCCAACTCGGGCTGCTTTGAGACTGCCCACGGAGCTCTGCAAACTGAGACCAGGAACGTGGGGTGCTGTGTTTTGTTTCCTGGGCAGAAGCCTTTGTCAGTACCAGGCAGGCCCTCGACCCTACGGGGCCGGCAGCCTGCTGGATTTTCACAAATATCAAGATGCCGCCCAGGGACAATCTGGCACATGTGCCAACTCGGGCTGCTTTGAGAGTGCCCATGGAGCTCTGCAAACTGAGGCCAGGAAGGTGAGGTGCTGTGCTTTGTCTCCCCGGGCAGAAGCCTTTGTCAGTACCAGCTAGGCTCTTGTCCCTTAAGGGCAGGCAGCCTGCTGGATTTCCATGGATATCAAGATGCTGCCCAGGGACAAGCTGCGACCCGTGCCAACTCGGGCTGCTTTGAGAGTGCCCACGGAACTCTTCAAACTGAAACCAGGAATGTGGGGTGCTGAGTTTTGTTTTCCCGGGAAGAAGCCTTTGTCAGTACCAGGTAGGCTTTCGGCCCTAAGGGGCCGGTTGCAGGCTGGATTTCCACGAATATCAAGATGCCGCCCAGGGACAAGCTGCCACCTGTGCCAACTCGGGCTGCTTTGAGACTGCCCACGGAGCTCTGCAAACTGAGACCTGGAACGTCGGGTAGTGGGTTTTGTTTTGCCGGGCAGAAGACTTTCTCTGTACTAGGTCGGACCTCCGCCCATATCGTCCGGCTGCCTGCTGGATTTCCACGAAAATCAAGATGCTGCCCAGGGACAAGCTGCCACCTGTGCCAACTCGGGCTGCTTTGAGAGTGCCCACGGAGCTCTGCAAACTGAGACCAGGAACGTGGGGTGCTGAGTTTTGTTTCCCCGGGCAGAAGCTTTTGTCATTACCAGGTAGGCCCTTGGCCCTAAGGAGCAGGCTGGCAGCAGGATTTCCACGAAAATCAAGATGCCGCCCAGGGACAATCTGGCACATATGCCAACTTGGGCTGCTTTGAGAGTGCCCATGGAGCTTTGCAAACTAAAACCAGGAACGTGGGTTTGGGGGTTTTGTTTTCCCGGGCAGAAGCCTTTGTCTGTTCCAGGTAGGCCCTTGTTCCTTAGGGGCCGTCTGCCTGCTGGATTTCCACGAATATCAAGATACCGCCCAGGGACAAGCTGCCACCTGTGCCAACTCGGGCTGCTTTGAGAGTGCCCACGGAGCTCTGCAAACTGAGACCAGGAACGTGGGGTGCTGAGTTTTGTTTCCTGGGCAGAAGCCTTTGTCAGTACCTGGTAGGCCCTTGTTCCTTAAGGAGAGGCAGCCCGCTGGATTTCCACGAATCTGAAGATGCCGCCCAGGGACAAGATGCCACCTGTGCCAACTCGTACTGCTTTGAGTGTGCCCACGGAGCTCTGCAAACTGAGACCAGGAACGTGGGGTTATGGGGTTTTTTTCCCCGGGCAGAAGCCTTTGTCAGTACCAGGTGGGCCCTTGACCCTAAGGAGCAGGCTGGCAGCAGAATTTCCACGAATATCAAGATGCCGCCCAGGGACAAGCTGCCACCTGTGCCAACTCGGGCTGCCTTGAGAGTGCCCACGGAGCTCTTCACACTGAGACCAGGACGGTGGGGTGCTGAGTTTTGTTTCCTGGGCAGAAGCCTTTGTCAGTACCTGGTAGGCTTTTGTTCCTTAGGGGCTGTCTGCCTTCTGGATTTCAACGAATATCAAGATGCTGCCCAGGGACAAGCTGCCACCTGTGCCAACTCATGCTGTTTTGAGAGTGCCCACGGAGCTCTGCAAACTGAGACCTGGAACGTCGGGTAGTGGGTTTTGTTTTCCCGGGCAGTAGCATTTGCCAGTACCAGGTAGGCCCTTGGCCCTAAGGAGCAGGCTGGCAGCACGATGTCCACGAAAATCAAGATGCCGCCCAGGGACAATCTGGCACATATGCCAACTGGGCTGCTTTGAGAGTGCCCACGGAACTCTTCAAACTGAGACCAGGAACGTGGGTTTGTGGGTGTTGTTTTCCAGTGCAGAAGCCTTTGTCAGTACCAGGTAGGCCCTTGTTCCTCAGGGGCTGGCTGCCTGCTGGATTTCCACGAAAATCAAGATGCCGCCCAGGGACAATCTGGCACATATGCCACCTGGGGCTGCTTTGAGAGTGCCCACGGAACTCTTCAAACTGAGACCAGGAATGTGGGGTGGTGGGTTTTGTTTCCCCAGGCAGAAGCCTTTGTCAGTACCAGGTAGGCCCATGGCCCGAAGGGGCCGGCTGCCTGCTGGATTTCCACGAATATCAAGATGCCGCCCAGGGACAAGCTGCCACCTGTGCCAACTTGGGCTGCTTTGAGAGTTGCCATGGAACTCTGCAAAATGAGACCAGGAACGTGGGTTGCTGAGTTTTGTTTTCCCGGGCAGAAGCCTTTGCCAGTACCAGGTAGGCGCCTGGCCCTGAGGAGCAGGCTGGCAGCAGGATTTCCACGAAAATCAAGATGCCGCCCAGGGACAATCTGGCACATATGCCACCTGGGGCTGCTTTGAGAGTGCCCACGGAACTCTTCAAACTGAGACCAGGAACGTGGGTTTGTGGGTTTTGTTTTCCCGGGCAGAAGCCTTTGTCTGTACCAGGCAGGCCCTCGACCCTAAGGGGCCGGCAGCCTGCTGGATTTCCACGAATATCAAGATGCCGCCCAGGGATAATCTGGCACATATGCCAACTCGGGCTGCTTTGAGAGTGCCCATGGAGCTCTGCAAACTAAAACCAGGAACGTGGGTTTGGGGGTTTTGTTTTCCCGGGCAGAAGCCTTTGTCAGTTCCAGGTAGGCCCTTGTTCCTTAGGGGCCGTCTGCCTGCTGGATTTCCACGAATATCAAGATGTCGCCCAAGGACCAGCTGCCACCTGTGCCAACTCGGGCTGCTTTGAGAGTGCCCACGGAGCTCTGCAAACTGAGACCAGGAACGTGGGGTGCTGTGTTTTGTTTCCTGGGCAGAAGCCTTTGTCAGTACCAGGCAGGCCCTCGACCCTACGGGGCCGGCAGCCTGCTGGATTTTCACAAATATCAAGATGCCGCCCAGGGACAATCTGGCACATGTGCCAACTCGGGCTGCTTTGAGAGTGCCCATGGAGCTCTGCAAACTGAGGCCAGGAAGGTGAGGTGCTGTGCTTTGTCTCCCCGGGCAGAAGCCTTTGTCAGTACCAGCTAGGCTCTTGTCCCTTAAGGGCAGGCAGCCTGCTGGATTTCCATGGATATCAAGATGCTGCCCAGGGACAAGCTGCGACCCGTGCCAACTCGGGCTGCTTTGAGAGTGCCCACGGAACTCTTCAAACTGAAACCAGGAATGTGGGGTGCTGCGTTTTGTTTTCCCGGGAAGAAGCCTTTGTCAGTACCAGGTAGGCTTTCGGCCCTAAGGGGCCGGTTGCAGGCTGGATTTCCACGAATATCAAGATGCCGCCCAGGGACAAGCTGCCACCTGTGCCAACTCGGGCTGCTTTGAGACTGCCCACGGAGCTCTGCAAACTGAGACCTGGAACGTCGGGTAGTGGGTTTTGTTTTGCCGGGCAGAAGACTTTCTCTGTACTAGGTCGGCCCTCCGCCCATATCGTCCGGCTGCCTGCTGGATTTCCACGAAAATCAAGATGCTGCCCAGGGACAAGCTGCCACCTGTGCCAACTCGGGCTGCTTTGAGAGTGCCCACGGAGCTCTGCAAACTGAGACCAGGAACGTGGGGTGCTGAGTTTTGTTTCCCCGGGCAGAAGCTTTTGTCATTACCAGGTAGGCCCTTGGCCCTAAGGAGCAGGCTGGCAGCAGGATTTCCACGAAAATCAAGATGCCGCCCAGGGACAATCTGGCACATATGCCAACTTGGGCTGCTTTGAGAGTGCCCATGGAGCTTTGCAAACTAAAACCAGGAACGTGGGTTTGGGGGTTTTGTTTTCCCGGGCAGAAGCCTTTGTCTGTTCCAGGTAGGCCCTTGTTCCTTAGGGGCCGTCTGCCTGCTGGATTTCCACGAATATCAAGATACCGCCCAGGGACAAGCTGCCACCTGTGCCAACTCGGGCTGCTTTGAGAGTGCCCACGGAGCTCTGCAAACTGAGACCAGGAACGTGGGGTGCTGAGTTTTGTTTCCTGGGCAGAAGCCTTTGTCAGTACCTGGTAGGCCCTTGTTCCTTAAGGAGAGGCAGCCCGCTGGATTTCCACGAATCTGAAGATGCCGCCCAGGGACAAGATGCCACCTGTGCCAACTCGTACTGCTTTGAGTGTGCCCACGGAGCTCTGCAAACTGAGACCAGGAACGTGGGGTTATGGGGTTTTTTTTCCCCCGGGCAGAAGCCTTTGTCAGTACCAGGTGGGCCCTTGACCCTAAGGAGCAGGCTGGCAGCAGAATTTCCACGAATATCAAGATGCCGCCCAGGGACAAGCTGCCACCTGTGCCAACTCGGGCTGCCTTGAGAGTGCCCACGGAGCTCTTCACACTGAGACCAGGACGGTGGGGTGCTGAGTTTTGTTTCCTGGGCAGAAGCCTTTGTCAGTACCTGGTAGGCTTTTGTTCCTTAGGGGCTGTCTGCCTTCTGGATTTCAACGAATATCAAGATGCTCCCCAGGGACAAGCTGCCACCTGTGCCAACTCATGCTGTTTTGAGAGTGCCCACGGAGCTCTGCAAACTGAGACCTGGAACGTCGGGTAGTGGTTTTTGTTTTCCCGGGCAGTAGCATTTGCCAGTACCAGGTAGGCCCTTGGCCCTAAGGAGCAGGCTGGCAGCACGATGTCCACGAAAATCAAGATGCCGCCCAGGGACAATCTGGCACATATGCCAACTGGGCTGCTTTGAGAGTGCCCACGGAACTCTTCAAACTGAGACCAGGAACGTGGGTTTGTGGGTGTTGTTTTCCAGTGCAGAAGCCTTTGTCAGTACCAGGTAGGCCCTTGTTCCTCAGGGACTGGCTGCCTGCTGGATTTCCACGAAAATCAAGATGCCGCCCAGGGACAATCTGGCACATATGCCACCTGGGGCTGCTTTGAGAGTGCCCACGGAACTCTTCAAACTGAGACCAGGAATGTGGGGTGGTGGGTTTTGTTTCCCCAGGCAGAAGCCTTTGTCAGTACCAGGTAGGCCCATGGCCCGAAGGGGCCGGCTGCCTGCTGGATTTCCACGAATATCAAGATGCCGCCCAGGGACAAGCTGCCACCTGTGCCAACTTGGGCTGCTTTGAGAGTTGCCATGGAACTCTGCAAAATGAGACCAGGAACGTGGGTTGCTGAGTTTTGTTTTCCCGGGCAGAAGCCTTTGCCAGTACCAGGTAGGCGCCTGGCCCTGAGGAGCAGGCTGGCAGCAGGATTTCCACGAAAATCAAGATGCCGCCCAGGGACAATCTGGCACATATGCCACCTGGGGCTGCTTTGAGAGTGCCCACGGAACTCTTCAAACTGAGACCAGGAACGTGGGTTTGTGGGTTTTGTTTTCCCGGGCAGAAGCCTTTGTCAGTACCAGGCAGGCCCTCGACCCTAAGGGGCCGGCAGCCTGCTGGATTTCCACGAATATCAAGATGCCGCCCAGGGATAATCTGGCACATATGCCAACTTGGGCTGCTTTGAGAGTGCCCATGGAGCTCTGCAAACTAAAACCAGGAACGTGGGTTTGGGGGTTTTGTTTTCCCGGGCAGAAGCCTTTGTCAGTTCCAGGTAGGCCCTTGTTCCTTAGGGGCCGTCTGCCTGCTGGATTTCCACGAATATCAAGATGTCGCCCAAGGACCAGCTGCCACCTGTGCCAACTCGGGCTGCTTTGAGAGTGCCCACGGAGCTCTGCAAACTGAGACCAGGAACGTGGGGTGCTGTGTTTTGTTTCCTGGGCAGAAGCCTTTGTCAGTACCAGGCAGGCCCTCGACCCTACGGGGCCGGCAGCCTGCTGGATTTTCACAAATATCAAGATGCCGCCCAGGGACAATCTGGCACATGTGCCAACTCGGGCTGCTTTGAGAGTGCCCATGGAGCTCTGCAAACTGAGGCCAGGAAGGTGAGGTGCTGTGCTTTGTCTTTCCGGGCAGAAGCCTTTGTCAGTACCAGCTAGGCTCTTGTCCCTTAAGGGCAGGCAGCCTGCTGGATTTCCATGGATATCAAGATGCTGCCCAGGGACAAGCTGCGACCCGTGCCAACTCGGGCTGCTTTGAGAGTGCCCACGGAACTCTTCAAACTGAAACCAGGAATGTGGGGTGCTGCGTTTTGTTTTCCCGGGAAGAAGCCTTTGTCAGTACCAGGTAGGCTTTCGGCCCTAAGGGGCCGGTTGCAGGCTGGATTTCCACGAATATCAAGATGCCGCCCAGGGACAAGCTGCCACCTGTGCCAACTCGGGCTGCTTTGAGACTGCCCACGGAGCTCTGCAAACTGAGACCTGGAACGTCGGGTAGTGGGTTTTGTTTTGCCGGGCAGAAGACTTTCTCTGTACTAGGTCGGCCCTCCGCCCATATCGTCCGGCTGCCTGCTGGATTTCCACGAAAATCAAGATGCTGCCCAGGGACAAGCTGCCACCTGTGCCAACTCGGGCTGCTTTGAGAGTGCCCACGGAGCTCTGCAAACTGAGACCAGGAACGTGGGGTGCTGAGTTTTGTTTCCCCGGGCAGAAGCTTTTGTCATTACCAGGTAGGCCCTTGGCCCTAAGGAGCAGGCTGGCAGCAGGATTTCCACGAAAATCAAGATGCCGCCCAGGGACAATCTGGCACATATGCCAACTTGGGCTGCTTTGAGAGTGCCCATGGAGCTTTGCAAACTAAAACCAGGAACGTGGGTTTGGGGGTTTTGTTTTCCCGGGCAGAAGCCTTTGTCAGTTCCAGGTAGGCCCTTGTTCCTTAGGGGCCGTCTGCCTGCTGGATTTCCACGAATATCAAGATACCGCCCAGGGACAAGCTGCCACCTGTGCCAACTCGGGCTGCTTTGAGAGTGCCCACGGAGCTCTGCAAACTGAGACCAGGAACGTGGGGTGCTGAGTTTTGTTTCCTGGGCAGAAGCCTTTGTCAGTACCTGGTAGGCCCTTGTTCCTTAAGGAGAGGCAGCCCGCTGGATTTCCACGAATCTGAAGATGCCGCCCAGGGACAAGATGCCACCTGTGCCAACTCGTACTGCTTTGAGTGTGCCCACGGAGCTCTGCAAACTGAGACCAGGAACGTGGGGTTATGGGGTTTTTTTCCCCGGCAGAAGCCTTTGTCAGTACCAGGTGGGCCCTTGGCCCTAAGGAGCAGGCTGGCAGCAGAATTTCCACGAATATCAAGATGCCGCCCAGGGACAAGCTGCCACATGTGCCAACTCGGGCTGCTTTGAGAGTGCCCACGGAGCTCTGCAAACTGAGACCAGGAACGTGGGGTGCTGAGTTTTGTTTCCTGGGCAGAAGCCTTTGTCAGTACCTGGTAGGCCCTTGTTCCTTAAGGAGAGGCAGCCCGCTGGATTTCCACGAATCTGAAGATGCCGCCCAGGGACAAGATGCCACCTGTGCCAACTCGTACTGCTTTGAGTGTGCCCACGGAGCTCTGCAAACTGAGACCAGGAACGTGGGGTTATGGGGTTTTTTTTCCCCGGGCAGAAGCCTTTGTCAGTACCAGGTGGGCCCTTGACCCTAAGGAGCAGGCTGGCAGCAGAATTTCCACGAATATCAAGATGCCGCCCAGGGACAAGCTGCCACATGTGCCAACTCGGGCTGCCTTGAGAGTGCCCACGGAGCTCTTCACACTGAGACCAGGACGGTGGGGTGCTGAGTTTTGTTTCCTGGGCAGAAGCCTTTGTCAGTACCTGGTAGGCTTTTGTTCCTTAGGGGCTGTCTGCCTTCTGGATTTCAACGAATATCAAGATGCTGCCCAGGGACAAGCTGCCACCTGTGACAACTCATGCTGTTTTGAGAGTGCCCACGGAGCTCTGCAAACTGAGACCTGGAACGTCGGGTAGTGGGTTTTGTTTTCCCGGGCAGTAGCATTTGCCAGTACCAGGTAGGCCCTTGGCCCTAAGGAGCAGGCTGGCAGCACGATGTCCACGAAAATCAAGATGCCGCCCAGGGACAAGCTGCCACATGTGCCAACTCGGGCTGCTTTGAGAGTGCCCACGGAGCTCTGCAAACTGAGACCAGGAACGTGGGGTGCTGAGTTTTGTTTCCTGGGCAGAAGCCTTTGTCAGTACCTGGTAGGCCCTTGTTCCTTAAGGAGAGGCAGCCCGCTGGATTTCCACGAATCTGAAGATGCCGCCCAGGGACAAGATGCCACCTGTGCCAACTCGTACTGCTTTGAGTGTGCCCACGGAGCTCTGCAAACTGAGACCAGGAACGTGGGGTTATGGGGTTTTTTTCCCCGGGCAGAAGCCTTTGTCAGTACCAGGTGGGCCCTTGACCCTAAGGAGCAGGCTGGCAGCAGAATTTCCACGAATATCAAGATGCCGCCCAGGGACAAGCTGCCACATGTGCCAACTCGGGCTGCCTTGAGAGTGCCCACGGAGCTCTTCACACTGAGACCAGGACGGTGGGGTGCTGAGTTTTGTTTCCTGGGCAGAAGCCTTTGTCAGTACCTGGTAGGCTTTTGTTCCTTAGGGGCTGTCTGCCTTCTGGATTTCAACGAATATCAAGATGCTGCCCAGGGACAAGCTGCCACCTGTGCCAACTCATGCTGTTTTGAGAGTGCCCACGGAGCTCTGCAAACTGAGACCTGGAACGTCGGGTAGTGGGTTTTGTTTTCCCGGGCAGTAGCATTTGCCAGTACCAGGTAGGCCCTTGGCCCTAAGGAGCAGGCTGGCAGCACGATGTCCACGAAAATCAAGATGCCGCCCAGGGACAATCTGGCACATATGCCAACTGGGCTGCTTTGAGAGTGCCCACGGAACTCTTCAAACTGAGACCAGGAACGTGAGTTTGTGGGTGTTGTTTTCCAGTGCAGAAGCCTTTGTCAGTACCAGGTAGGCCCTTGTTCTTCAGGGGCTGGCTGCCTGCTGGATTTCCACGAAAATCAAGATGCCGCCCAGGGACAATCTGGCACATATGCCACCTGGGGCTGCTTTGAGAGTGCCCACGGAACTCTTCAAACTGAGACCAGGAATGTGGGGTGGTGGGTTTTGTTTCCCCAGGCAGAAGCCTTTGTCAGTACCAGGTAGGCCCATGGCCCGAAGGGGCCGGCTGCCTGCTGGATTTCCACGAATATCAAGATGCCGCCCAGGGACAAGCTGCCACCTGTGCCAACTTGGGCTGCTTTGAGAGTTGCCATGGAACTCTGCAAAATGAGACCAGGAACGTGGGTTGCTGAGTTTTGTTTTCCCGGGCAGAAGCCTTTGCCAGTACCAGGTAGGCCCCTGGCCCTAAGGAGCAGGCTGGCAGCAGGATTTCCACGAAAATCAAGATGCCGCCCAGGGACAATCTGGCACATATGCCACCTGGGGCTGCTTTGAGAGTGCCCACGGAACTCTTCAAACTAAGACCAGGAACGTGGGTTTGTGGGTTTTGTTTTCCCGGGCAGAAGCCTTTGTCAGTACCAGGCAGGCCCTCGACCCTAAGGGGCCGGCAGCCTGCTGGATTTTCACGAATATCAAGATGCCGCCCAGGGACAAGCTGCCACCTGTGCCAACTGGGGCTGCTTTGAGAGTGCCCACGGAGCTCTGCAAACTGAGACCAGGAACGTGGGGTGCTGAGTTTTGCTTTCCCGGGCAGAAGCCCTTGCCAGTACCAGGTAGGCCCTTGGCCCTAAGGAGCAGGCTGGCAGCAGGATTTCCACGAAAATCAAGATGCCGCCCAGGGACAATCTGGCACATATGCCAACTTGGGCTGCTTTGAGAGTGCCCATGGAGCTTTGCAAACTAAAACCAGGAACGTGGGTTTGGGGGTTTTGTTTTCCCGGGCAGAAGCCTTTGTCAGTACCAGGTAGGCTTTCGGCCCTAAGGGGCCGGTCGCAGACTGGATTTCCACGAATATCAAGATGCCGCCCAGGGACAAGCTGCCACCTGTGCCAACTCACGCTGCTTTGAGACTGCCCACGGAGCTCTGCAAACTGAGACCTGGAACGTCGGGGAGTGGGTTTTGTTTTGCTGGGCAGAAGACTTTCTCTGTACTAGGTCGGCCCTCCGCCCATATCGTCCGGCTGCCTGCTGGATTTCCACGAATATCAGGATGCTCCCCAGGGACAAGCTGCCACATGTGCCAACTTGGGCTGCTTTGAGAGTGCCCACGGAGCTCTGCAAACTGAGACCAGGAACGTGGGGTGCTGAGATTTGTTTTCCCGTGCAGAAGCCTTTGTCAGTACCTGGTAGGCCCTTGTTCCTTAAGGAGAGTCAGCCCGCTGGATTTCCACGAATCTGAAGATGCCGCCCAGGGACAAGATGCCACCTGTGCCAACTCGTACTGCTTTGAGTGTGCCACGGAGCTCTGCAAACTGAGACCAGGAACGTGGGGTTATGGGTTTTTTTTCCCCAGGCAGAAGCCTGTGGGAGGTGGGCTGAGAGAGGCATCGGGGATGCCTTGGGCGGAGGCGTGTGTGTGAGGCAGTCCCCACCTGTCAATCAGTGTGCCACTCACCCGCTCCCCACTCCTTCGTTCTAGAAGGTTCTGTTGTCCTCTGTTCCCCCTTAGTCCCCCTGCCCTGAACCACTCCCTACCCTCCTTCCCGTTGGTCCGTGCCCTGTCAACCCGCCTTAACTCCTCCTCACTCTCCGCCTTTACCCCCCTCGAATATATACCCGGACCCCCCCCAAGGTCGACGCTTATTTGCCTCTGCTGCCCTTCGGGGAGGGTTGTACCCCTGCTCCCTTCTATTCCTTTCCTGAAATTAAACTCCTCCGGACTTAGCAAGCAAAGAAGCCCCCCTGCGCGTTATTTACTGGTGAGGCGTCGATACTATCCGGGCTTGGGCGGAAGGTCGGCTGTGGGCACCCATCCAAGGGACCTGTCGGGACCTGCCCAAGGACAAGACACCCCCGCAGCTTGGCGCCCGAACGAGGGACCTTGGGCATCCCCCAAGTCCCTTTTGAGCGACTCCAGAATTCTCGGATCCGTGACCCTGAGGATTTTTGGATAACAAGCGCCGTTCGGCGCCGGCTCCGAGAAGAGCTACCCCTTCGTTTTCTGGAGGGCTGCTCGGCTCGGGTCTGCCGACAACCCCTGGCTCTGAGCAACCACCGCGGCTTCGAGGAAGCTTCCAGACGTCCAGGGACCGGCAGCAGCCACCAGCCCCTCTGAAGACCCTAGCTATATTAGTGTGAGTGACAGTTTTTATTCTTTCGGTTTCTTCAGAGGGAGGGACATTATCAGCCACACTTTAAAATCATGGGCAACCGCCTGACTATGGCTCAGCAGGGGATATATTTCCAAGTTTCTTCTACCCTGGTTGAGGGAAACATTTCTTTTAAAAAAGGGGATTTGAAGGCTTTTGTTAAATTTCTGTGCAAACATTTTCCTGAGGTTAATCAGGGAAAACATTAAATCAGTTTCGTTTTGGGGAAATGTGGGGAAAAGGATTTATGAGATGCAGGTAGTGGGGAAATTTAGGGTTGGGAAATATTTTCCTATTTTCGATTTAATTTACAGCGCCGTAAAGGCGAAAAGGGAGTTTGGGGACCCCAGTTCTCCTTCCCCGCTTTCCACCCCCCTCGACCCTAACCCGTTTTCCCCTATGAGTGGGATGGGCGCTGGATCCTGCCAATCGGCACAGGGTCGCCGTCTGCCCCCTGCCACCTCCCTTCCCACTCAGTCCCTTTCCTTGCCCGGGACTGGCCACCCCGGACAGGGCTCATCCCGTCGCCCTGCACCTAAACCCCCTGTTCCCAGTTTAGATCCCAGTTCACTCGTTAACTCTCAAAATGGCGCTCGCCACGTGGCGGGAGATAAAAATCATAGAGACGGGACACGAAATGGCGGCTCCTCCCACTCCCCCCCTCCGGGT
Source organism: Motacilla alba alba (assembly GCF_015832195.1). Taxonomy (NCBI): domain Eukaryota; kingdom Metazoa; phylum Chordata; class Aves; order Passeriformes; family Motacillidae; genus Motacilla; species Motacilla alba. Next base: position 2,018,490 of record NC_052035.1, on the reverse strand, counting down.
GCCCATCAACCGTCGGGTTCTGCCCTTCCGTCGGGTCCCCTCCCACCTATACCGTCGATTACGTCAGCGTCGGGACCCTCCCTTCCCTCCTCCTTGGGCACACCTATGGGCGGTGCTAACCACGCCTCCAGCGGGCAGTCCCAGCCCACCCTCGCGCCGGCCCCGACCCCACCCACTGCTTCCGATTCCCACGCTACTGGAACCGGATGTGGCGTAGACCGGAAGAAGGCCATATTGGCTTTCAAACAATCACACCGCCGTGCCCTGCCGGCTGACCGCAAGGCACGCATTCTTATCTCGTCCTCCGAGGAGGAGGAGGAGGAGGATGACAACCGCTCCTCTTCCGATACCGGGCCGGGGTAGCAGCTGGCGGAGGATCCGTAAGGAGGCTTTGAGGGAGGGGGACTTGGACCTAGTGAAGGACCTTGACAGGTTTGCGGCTCCTGTTGTTGTGAGGAGGGGAAATCAACCGAAGTGGGAGCAAATTCCGTACAAGGAATTGAAGGATTTAAGGAGGCTGCCAAAGATTATGGACGTAACTCTCCATATTTTAAAAATGTCTTGGACTTGATGTTTAACGGATATGACCTTGTCCCCCACGACCTCAAATACATTGCTTCATCCTTGTTATCTCCCACTGAGTATATGGTCTGGGAGGGACATTGGAAAAAAACTGCTGCGGCCTCTTGTGAATAAATACAACCTGCAGCAGCTCCTAGGGGATGGCAACGATGGTTTAGAAGCCCTCATGGGTGAGGGTGAATTCGAGCGCCCTGAGGATCAAGTACTGCTACCTTTTAACTTGTTAGCAGACGTTAAGCAGGCAGGCAAAGCAGCACTGTTAAAAGTGCCGGACGACTCCACACCTCTCCAAAGCTTTGCCTCCATTCACCAGGAAGAGACTGAATCTTTTATTAAATTTGTTGACCGCATGAGGGAGGCAATTGATAGACAGATTGACAACCCGGACGCGAGAGGGGAACTGTTAATAAGATGGTGATGTCTAATGCAAATGCAGAAACAAAAAAGATCCTGAGAGCATTGCCCCAGGACCCTGAACCAACTATCACCGACATGGTAAACGCCTGCACTAGAGCCTCCTCCCTCGAAACCACTCTGACCAAGGTTGTTACTAAAGGCATGGGGGAGGCCATGACAACGGTAACTAAGGAAATGGGGAAACCATGACACAGTAACAAAAGAAGTAGGGGAAGCTATGATGAACTTACAGAACATCAGGTGCTTTTGCTGTGGCCAATTAGGGCACGTGCAAATGAACTGTCCACATTACCTGGGACATTATAACCCTGCTTCCCCCGCAAGATTCCCCCGAGGTCCCCAGCCTTTCTTTCAGGGTCCGAGATACACCTACAACCCGGGGAAACGGATGGCAGAGCGCGACACGGCCCCGCGCGAACGACAATAAATGGACGGCTTGCCTCGCCCAGCGCTCCCCACCATCAGGGAGGACGAATTCCCAACAGGGTCGTCTCTCAGACTCGAGACCTTGACAACGGGATCCGGTTCCTCCGTCGTACCCGCAACCTCAGCAACAACACCAGGTACCTGCTCCACAGCGGTGTCACCCTCCTGCTGACCGACGAGGACCTGGTAAGAGTACCGGCAGGCTTCCTGCCCCCTCCTTATTGTGAACAAACCACCACAGTGCTCATCCTCGCTGACACTCGCCACACACCTGAACACATTACAGTCACACCTGAAGTCGTCACTCTCGAGCCCAGAAATGAGGTAACCTGTTTCCATCACTTGCATAAGAGCCGCCTTTTACCCTGCAGAAAGGGACTCCTTTTGCACAGATGTACATCTTATCTGAGCAAGGACCCCTGCGCTGCGGACAACGATTACAGGGTTTTTCTATCCCAACATGTCACTAAAGAGAGGCCTGTAACTGCCCGTCTCCATCTCCTATAAGGGGAAATCGATCAAAGTGCGGCTCATGGCAGATACTGGGGCAGACATCACCATCATCCCCAGATCTATGTGGCCCAGCAACTGGGAATTGGTAGTCGCCTTGTGGGACCATTTCAGGCGTTGGGGGGACAGTCAATTCACTACGGAGCAAACACCATGTATGTGTAGAGGGACCTGAGGGTCAAATCGCCACCATTCGGCCCTTTGTTATTTCATCTAATGTAGCCCTGTTAGGCAGGGATGTGTTGTGTCCCAGTGGGGGGCCCGCCTCGACATCCCTGACCCCAAGTGGGATTTTTAGCATGGGCCACTGTGGAGCGCACTACCCCGCCGCTGCGTTGGAAGACCAATACGCCGGTGTGGGTAGACCAGTGGCCCCTTCCTCAGGAGAAACTTAAAGCGCTCACAGAATTAGTAGAAGAACAGGTCCGCTTGGGGCATTTAGTACCATCCACCAGCCCGTGGAACACCCCTATTTTTGTTATCAAGAAGTCAGGCAAGGACAAGTGGCGCCTCCTGCAGGACTTAAGAAAAGTAAACAATGTCATCGAGGACATGGGACCCCTGCAACCAGGCCTCCCCTCACCCTCCATGCTCCCTAGGGATTGGCCACTGGCAATCATTGACATCAAAGATTGCTTCTTCAACATCCCCTTGCACCCGGGAGATGCCCCCCGATTTGCATTTTCCGTCCCCACCACCAATTTAGCAGAGCCCTTTAAAAGATATCACTGGACCACCCTTCCTCAGGGAATGAAATGCTCCCCCTGTGCTCTGCCAGACTTTTGTAGCGCAGGTGTTGTCACCAGTCCGGAAATTGTTTCCTGACGCGGTCATCCTCCACTATATGGACGACATCTTAATTTGTGCCCCAACAAAGACGTAACCTGGACGCGACTCTCACCAAAACACTTTCAACCATCAAAGACGCAGGATTCCAGATTGCAGCGGAGAAGATCCAGCTCTCTGCACCTTGGAAATACCTTGGCGTTTTGATTACTGAGCGAACCATCGTGCCCCAACACCTCGCTATTTAACGACGATCCCCGGACACTCCGAGACATGCAACAGCTTTGTGGGATCATCACTTGGATTCGCCCGCTCCTGGGACTCACCAACGAAGAACTGTCACCCCTCTTCGACCTTCTCAAGACACCACCAGGAGACCCAGGAGGTCCCAAGAAAAAGAACAGCGAGCTGAGTCTTCCCTGCCCTCTGACACCTGAGGCGAGGAAGGCGCTGCAAACAGTGGCCGACGCTATCAGGACTCGGCAGGCACACCGGGTTGATAGCACGCTTCCGCTGAATCTCTGCGTTTTGGGTGAGTGCCCCAGGTTTTATGCCTTATTATTCCAGTGGGATGATAGGTTAAAGGATCCACTCCTTATCATTGAGTGGGTTTTCCTTCCAGATCAGCCCCGAGAAAACTGTCACCACCCCACCTGAGCTAATTTCAAAATTAATCATCAAAGGTCGCCAACGGCTATTAACCCTCGCCTCTTGCGACCCAGCGTGCATCTTCCTCCCTTATAATTTGGACCAATTGGATTTCATTTTACAAACTAACGAGCATCTACAAATTTCACTAGATAGCTATCCCGGGCCAGATTTCTATACATTATCCTAAACATAAGCTTTTTAAGCACACGTTACATTTGGCTCCAAAATCTCTCAAAAGTAAAACACCTATAGCAGATGCTGTCACTGTGTTCACCGATGGTATCGGGAAAATCCCACAAGTCGGTGTTCACCTGGAAGGACCTGGACACTCAGAAGTGGGAGTCTGATGTCCAAATTGTTGACGGTTCCCCCCAGATTGCAGAACTTGCTGCAGTAGTGAGAGCATTTAAAAAATTCCATCAGCCAATTAATTTGGTCACTGATTCCGCCTATGTTGCCGGGATAGTCAGAACGGGCAGAGCACGCCCTGTTGAAAGAAGTCTCAAATAAAAAATTGTATAGCCTGCTCTCTGATTTAATTTGGCTGATCTCCCACAGAGAGCAACCTTACCACATTTTGCACGTTAGGTCGCACACAGAGCTCCCAGGGCCCATAGCCGAGGGCAACCGAAGAGCAGACTCTCTCGCCATGGCTGCATTAAACAACCCCCTCAGTCCCAGACATTTTCGCACAGGCTCGCTTGAGCCATGCGTTTTTCCACCAGAACGCCCCTGCCCTGGCCAGACAATTTAAAATCTCCAAAGAACAGGCCAGAGCAATCGTTTCCACATGTCCAAATTGTCAATCCCACGCACTGCCATCAATAGCAGCTGGCGTGAACCCAAGGGGACTGCAGGCTACTGAACTTTGGCAAACTGACATTACCCACTACACTCCATTCGGACGACTAAAATACATCCACACCTCAATCGACACCTTTTCAGGGGCTGTGTTTGCCTCCACTCATACAGGGGAAAAAGCCAAAGATGTTATTAAACACCTTCATATGGCCTTTGCAACACTAGGCGTACCCAAAGCAATTAAGACCGATAATGGCCCTGCTTTTACCTCTAAGCACTTTGCACTTTTTATACAGAATTGGGGCATTAAACACAGCACCGGAATCCCACACAACCCCTCAGGGGCAATCCCTAGTAGAAAGGGTCCACAAAGAATCAAAAAATTATTAGACCACCAACACTGTGTTAATCCCTTCTTACTCCGGCGGAGAAGTTGTGTAAAGTTCTTTTTGTAATGAATTTCTTAAATTGTTCGGATAAGGAGCCGAACCCCCCCATTCTCCGTCATTTTCACAACTCCACCTATGCTCATTTAAAAGAAAGGCCACCAGTGTTAATCAAAGACCCTGATTCAAAAGACATAAAGGGACCATATCCCTTGGTAACCTGGGGGAGAGGGTATGGCTGTGTTTCCACCGAGCAGGGCCCTAGATGGATCCCAGCAAAGTTTGTCAAGCCGTTTGTGGAAGCCTCAACTCCAGCCGCCGCGGACGCCGAAGTGCCCACCGAGACTGCACCCCCTGATGAGAATGCTCAGGACAGAACTGTGGCATGGCGCAGGAGAAAAAAGAAAATCTCTCCTCCCAACCTTGCGGCAAGAGTACTCATTACCAGGAGATACTTACCCACCATGCCGGACACTGCTATTCTCCCATCCCCACCTATCCCATTCCCCTTTCCCCCTAACCTCATTCCTAGAACCCACAGACCCCAACCCTAACCAATATCCCCTTCAAGTATTCGAAAAAAAGAAGGGGGGGGGAGAGGGGGGAAGTAATATCAAGGGACACGGTAGAGGTGTGGAACCAAGAGTTTTTAAGATACTCACCCCGTCCTTTCTATTATAGAAACCAACTTTAGGATGGCTCACAAAGCTCCCAGAACACCCCTGATGCTCCTCATCTGCGCCTCGCTCACATGGGTATCTGCAGCCTGGATCGTACAGCAGCCGAAGGAAAATATCTGGGTCACCCTTGCAAAGTCCATACAACAGGACAGCTTTTGCATGGCCATGGGAAAAGTGGACGACCCACTGTCCACATGCCTGGTGGGAATGCCCCTGTCCCCAAGAGATCATCCTTATGCTGGTAAGGAACCCAACCCTGTAGACACCTGGGATGAGTGGACGAGGATCCTCCCGCATGCACCACAGGAACCCCAGGAATTGGACTTACTGGGCTCCTTCCCTGCCACTTACTGTGTCAACTTTTTCTATAAACCAAAACAAGAACATTGGCACATGATTGGACAATCTCAAGAAAAAATGGGAAAAATAGAAAGAAAAGATGTGTCCCCTTATTCCAAAAAATATGCCAACTGGTGCAACTATACCAGCCACAAGGCATCTGAATCCACGTTTACTCCCAGGTTGCTCCCCCAGAGGTGTGTTCCTTATCTGTGGGGATAGGGTGTGGCAGGGATCCCATCTAAGATCCAAGGGGGTCCCTGCAGCCTTGGCCAGCTCACTACACTCACCCCGAACAAAACACAGATTCTGGATTGGAAAAAAGACAAACAATTAACGAGACAAAAACGTGGCGTACACTCAATTCGACCCTAAATGCAATGACCAAATTTATGATTGGAGTGAGGGCAAAAGGATCGCAGCATCCATCTTTCTGCCATGGTACGCTGCTGCGAAAGCCCTCGGGGAGCTTTCCCATCTGGGGTGTTGGTTGAGTAAGCAGGCCAGCGCTACTTCAGCCGCCCTGTCCGACCTTTTGGCGGATGAAGAAACCACCAGGCACGCAACCCCTCCAAAACCGGGCTGCTATTGACTATCTTCTACTCGCCCATGGCCACGGGTGTGAAGACTTTGAAGGACTCTGCTGCTTCAACCTTACCTCCAGAAGCACCTCCATCCACGAAAATATCAAAAGGATCCAGGACCAAGTATCCACCTTACTTACAGAGACAAAGATTTATGACCCTATGGACCGGGGCGCTGGCGCAATGGGGTAATCCTGGGTGGGCCACTTCCATCATCAAAAGCCTAATCTGGGTGCTTGTCATTCTTATGATAGTCTCCATAGCCATCATGTGTTTTAAGAAGACCATAACTAAGGCATTCAAAAATGTATTTTTAATTAATAGAAAGGGGGGGAGATGTGGGAGGTGGGCTGAGAGAGGCATCGGGGATGCCTTGGGAGGAGGCGTGTGTGTGAGGCAGTCCCCACCTGTCAATCAGTGTGCCACTCACCCGCTCCCCACTCCTTCGTTCTAGAAGGTTCTGTTGTCCTCTGTTCCCCATTAGTCCCCTGCCCTGAACCACTCCCTACCCTCCTTCCCGTTGGTCCGTGCCCTGTCAACCCGCCTTAACTCCTCCTCACTCTCCGCCTTTACCCCCCTCGAATATATACCCGGACCCCCCCCAAGGTCGACGCTTATTTGCCTCTGCTGCCCTTCGGGGAGGGTTGTGCCCCTGCTCCCTTCTATTCCTTTCCTGAAATAAACTCCTCCGGACTTAGCAAGCAAAGAAGCTCCCTGCGCGTTATTTACTGGTGAGGCGTCGATACTATCCGGGCTTGGGCGGAAGGTCGGCTGTGGGCACCCATCCAAGGGACCTGTCGGGACCTGCCCAAGGACAAGACACCCCCGCAGAGAGCTTCTCTACCCGAGTGGCAATGTCTTGCCATTCGTCTGCAGCCCAGATTGCTTTTCCCCTATGCTGCCAACTGGCCTTTTGCCACCTTTCCAGCCAGAAAAGTCCTCCACAGAGCATTGTTTACCATCCATGAGTCAGTGGAGAGAGAGAGTTCTGGCCACTTCTCTCCCTCAGCAGTGTTCACGGCCAACTGGACGGCTTTGAGTTCAGCAAGTTGGCTGGATCCACCTTCTCCTTCAGTATCTTCTGCCACCTGTCACGTGGGGCTCTGTTCAGCTGCTTTGCACATTCAGTTTGTCCTTACAACGCGACAGGAACTGTCAGTGAAAAGAGCGTAGCGTGTTTCTCCTTGTGGCTGTTGCTTCTAAGGTGGAGCTTCCTCAGCACACAATACCTTTTCCTGCTCCTCTTCTTCCAGTAGATCCAAGTTGTCACCTTCAGGCCAATTCACAATTATCTCCAAGATCCCAGAGCAGTTTGTGTTTCCAATGCTGGCGTGCTGTGTGATGAGGGCAATCCGTTTGCTCCATGTGGCATGGGTGGTATGGTGGCTAGAGGGAACCTTCCCTTAAACACCCACCCCAGCACCAGTAGTCAGGGTGCCAGGAGAAGTTGTACCTCTATGCCAGTCACCTCTGAGGCAGCTTGAACTCCTTCACAGGCTGCCAGGATCTCCTTCTCTGTGGGAGCGTAGTTGGCTTCGGACCCTCTAACTTCAGCTCCAGAATCCAAGTGGTCGACCCCGAGTCTCCCCAGGCACCTTCTGCCAAAGGCTCCAGGACAAGCCATTGTTCCTGGCTGCAGAGAAAAGCCCGTTCTTCACCTCTTGTCCCATCCTGACTGGGCCAAGGGCTACTGCACGAGTGATCTCCTGCTTGATCTGGGCCAAGGCTTGTTGCTGTTCAGGGCCCCGGTGGAAATCATTCTTCGTGCGGGTTACCGGGTAGAGAGGGCTCACCGTCTGGCTGCACTCAGCAATGTGCATTCTCCAGAAGCCTGTGGCACCTAGGAAAGCTTGCATTTTCTTCTTGTTGGTCGGTGGAGACATTGCTGTGATCTTGTTGATTACCTCAGTGGTATCTGACCTTGTCTTGTCTTGCCACTTTACTCCAAGGAACTGGATCTCTCTGGCAGGTCTCTTGGCTTTGCTCTTTTTGATGGTGAAGCCGGCTTCCAGCAGAATCTGGATGATTTTTTATTTGCTTTCTCAAATACTTCCATTTCAAAGTTCCCCCCCACAATGATGTCACCGATGTCCTGCAGATGTTCCTGGGCTGCACCCTTTGCCAGTGCAGCCTGGATCAGTCCATGGCAGACGGTGGGGTGTCGCCCTGAATTTTTAAGATTTTCTAAGCTTTCTGATGTTTACATTCTTGTAACAAACTTTCTCACACACTTTCTGTAAATAACTTGTTTTTTTGCATTCTTTTACAGAGGAGGAGTGTCACTATAGGACACGAAATGACGACACGCACACTGCTGCTCTCAAGGTGAAGGAAAAAAGGGAAGTTTATTTTTCTGACTCCAACATTTATAGTTTTCCAAAGGTGACAGTGGATTGGAGGGTGACTGTGCCACCTCTCCAAGGACACTGGACAAACCAACAGTCCATCAAATTTCTCCTTCTCCATAAAAGAATATGCAAAACAATGAGGTATTTACAGAATTGTGTGAGGAAGTTCATTACAAGAACCTAAACATCAGAAGGCTTAGAAAAATCTTTAAAAATCAGGGTGACAGAGGAGAAATTTGATGGACTGTTGGTTTGTCCAGTGTCCTTGGAGAGGTGGCACAGTCACCCTCCAATCCACTGTCACTTTTGGAAATCTGTGTTGGAGTCAGAAAATAAACTTCCCTTTTTTCACCTTGAGAACAGCAGTGCATGTGCGTCGTGTTGTTTCGTGTCCCATAGTGACAGTGGGGCTGTGCTTCCACCCTGGGGCAGTTGGTTCAGGTGTACCGCACAACCCTCCAGGCAAAAGCAAACAGAGGCCTGCATTCTGCTGCCAGAGGAATGGAGAAAAATGCATTGGCAATGTCAGCAGTGGCGTGCCACTTTGCTGCCTCGGACTCCAGCGCGTACTGGAGCTGCAGCATGGCCGGCCCAGCAGCGCTCAGCGGTGGAGTCACTTCATTCAAGGCACGATAGTCCACGGTCCATCTCCATTCTCTGTCAGACTTGTGCACGGGCCAGATGGGGCTCTAGCAGGGTGAGTGGGCCTTGCTGACCACCCCTTGATTCCCCAGCCTACAGATCAGTTTGCAGATGTGGATCATGGCATCTCAATTCATCTGATATTGCCAGGGATGCATCCTTGAGGTGGCAATTGGTACTTGTTGCTCTCCTGCCTTCAAGAGTCCAACAGCAGAAGGATTTTCAGACAGGGAAGCAAGAGCTTTCAATTGCCCAACGCCCTCTGCCTCCACAGCAGCTGTTCCAAAAGCCCACCGGAGTCCTTTTGTGCCTTTGAAATAACCGCTCCAGAGGGAATCTGTGCCCAGAATACACAGGGCCTCTGATCAGTCACAAGAGGATGTTTCTTCCACTCTTTCCCAGTCTAACTCACCTCAGCTTCCAGCAGGGTCAGCTGCTTCAATCCCGCTGTGTTGTAGTTTGACAAGGATTAGGAGGAATTTGGGCAAGTGATGCAAAGCTTTTTATCTAACTGACAGTCTGGTGAGCCACTGGGAAGTTGGACACACTTCTGTGAGAGACACATGTTAAAAATGACAAAACCCAGGAACTTTCTTTTTCTTTTTCTTATAGGTAAAAACCAAATTAGGCCAAATCAATAATTTGCAAAAGCCAAATTACAGGGTAACAAAAAGAAATAGAATTTATTTTTCATATCGGATTGCAACTTTTGCCAGCCACGAATCAAAGGAACACAGCCGAGCCCGGGACTCAACTTTGGGTGAATGCAGCTCTGACGCCCTGACGCGTCAGAACTGGTGAGTTCACAAAGTCTGTTCGAGTGAGTCCAGGATTTTTACTATTTTTCTTGTCTGGAGCCAATTTTCTTTTGTTCCTTTCTCTGTTGGCAAATATTCATACGGTGCTCGGTGTTAGAAGAATCCTATTTGTCGAGCAGAGAGCAGGGTCCAGAGAGTCACTCGAATGTCAGCCTGATTTTCTAAGACTTTGCGAAGCCTTCTGATGTTTGCATTCTTGTAACGAACTTTCTCACACACAGTTCTGTAAACAACTTATGTTTTGCATTCTTTCATGGAGGAGGAGAGAATCGATGGACTCTTGGTCTGTCCAGTGTCCTTGGAGAGGTGGCACTGTCACCCTCCAATCCACTGTCACTTTTGGAAAACTATCAATGTTGGAGTCAGAAAATAAAGGTCCCTCTTTTTTGCTCACCTGGAGAGCAGCAGTGTCCGTGTCGTCTTTTCGTGTCGTATTACGACACTCGAATATTCATGCAGTTCCCTTGTCCTCCGTCCGGTGGTTGCAGACTCCTGTCTCCTACTTGGACAAAGCTACCTTGGAATACACAACACGCATCCAGGAACACATACATGAAAATAAGGGTTAAGGGAACACGGGAACCGGGTATTCATACACTAGTTGGTTTATGGGAACTACGCCTCTTCGGTTTTCTGTGGTCATTATGGGCCGAGGATGGCTCGGGCCTCCGAGAATTTCCACAGGAGTGGTTCCCCCTTCACTTGCTAATTTGGATTTCTATTTAGTGGACACCGGTGGAAGCTACATTCTAATGAGGTAACTGGTTTCCCAATTCCTGTGAAAGATTTCTAAAGGTCTGGATGCTTTTTGTACTGTTATGTATGAAATTGCCAATCAAATCGAACCAATAATTTGCCAGAGCCAAATTAATCTAAAATAACAAAGTATAAAATTTATTTTGCGATCGAATGACAAAATCTGGGTCAGCCACGAATCGGACAGAGTCTAGCCCGGGACTTAGGCTCTGGGTGACGCGCTGCGCAGCTCTGGGCCCCTGCTGCCTCAGAGTGGAGCGGCACAGTTTTGCAAGTTCGAGTCCAGTTCTTATACTCTTTTTCTTGCTGCAGGCCAGGATGTCCTTTGTCCTTTTCTTAATCAAGCGAGTCCCAAAGACTTCTCCGGTCCAGGATAATGCTATCAGATGAAAGATGGTCCAGCTCTCGATGTCTTGGGAATAATTCATCGACTCCTTGTTTTCTGCTAGACAGAACTCAAAAAACCCGCGTTTGCAATACAAAAACCCCATGTCTGGGGAGATATACAAGTCAAACAGTCTCTTACTGGAAATCTCTTACATGCTAAGGTATTTCCCAGAAACAGATTACAAGCCTGAATGGATTTTCATCGGATGTATTGTTCCCCCCCCCTCCAGCCATCAGCAGCCAGGTGTGCTGCTGATGGCGTAATTCTTTACTCAGCTAAAACCTCCGAAACTCTGTGCTGCTGTTTTGCTTCACATGTAAATGTAGTCCTATTATGTGGTATGTGTGTATGTCAGCTGGCTTCCCAATCTTGTGAGCTGCTTTTCTTAGCTTCTGAAAACATGCCTAAACAAGCTTCCTCGTACTAAAACATAACTTCCTAATCCTTGTAACTACTTCTAACTTATTTATATTATTCCCCACATTTAAAACTATATTACATTCAACATATCAATTATTTTCTTATGAATTTTGACTTCAATCATAACAGTACCAAACCCTAAAGCATGATTTGAACATATATGTGCGTTTATGTATATATTTCCTAGGTACAAATATATTTATTCGAGCATGAATTTTAATACATTTATACCATTTTCTTTTCTGGTCTGCAAAGGAGAACAGGCCCCCGCCTGTGCTCGTTCCCCAGGCTGCCCACTGCCCCATCCCCATCGGCCCCCTTCTGGCCAGGCCGGGCCTCAGCAACTGCCAGGCAGGAAGGCGGGGGAGGCTGCTGAGCCCTGGCCGGAGCAGGGCTGGCTGCAGCTGTGAAAATGTTGCTGTCAGGCCCCCTCCCCCCAGCGCGGCTCAGCCCAGAGGTCTCTGTAGCCCGTGCAGAGCATCCCTGCAGCTGGAATTAAACACAGAGAAAACCAATGACCACTCATGAAGCTGCTCCTAACACAGCCCAGCCGCAGCTCCCGCTGCAAGTTACCAGCAGGTCAGGTGACTATTGGTAAGCCCCTCTCCCCTCCTTCACAATTCTCAATAGAAAATTCTAATAAAAGCCCCAAGTTAGCTAGCTTAAACAAGATCTCCCCAACGTGAAAGTGACTCCTCGACTGGACCTCGACTGGACCTCGAAGAACTTTGTCGCCTCTACGTTGGTAGCTATTACCTCCCTTTCTCTCAACCCTTTTCTTTCCATAGGCTTTCTGTCTCTTTTCCCCAATCCCCTCCAATGCATTTTGCTGTGATTATTCAATAAAGTACACTGGTTTGGATTGTTACTGCAATCCCCTTACCGTGTTGGTGTTTTGTACCCGGAGATCAAGTAACGAGCCATCACAATCTCCGTTCGTAAGAACAGATCGTGACACTGCTTTACAGGTGGAGCCCATTAAAGGGCCATGTTTTAACTACAGAAAACCTGGTCATTTGAAAAAGGACTGCCATGAGGCAGGGAAAAATGAAAAATTACCTAATACTTGCCCTCAGTGCAGAAAAGGGAGGCACTGTGCCAACCCCTGTCACTCCAAATTTGACATAGAAGGGAAACTTCAAAAAGAGCGCGCAGCACCACCACGTGACAAAACAAATAATGGCAGCTCAATCCCAAGAAAATCTAGGCAACCCAAACCAGATGCAATTTGTGTAATCGCCAGTCACCTCCCAAGCAACCCCCACTTATTACCCCCATGGGCACGATATGAACTCGCAACTTCCAAATTAACCTACGTTTTCAAAGACTTAACCACAGGATTCATTGGTACTTCTCAACAGAGACAATACTTTTTAATTATAGCTAAAGACAGGGACATTATTCTTGGATTTTCTATTTTTCCAGCTGTTGTTTCAGTAAATTGTAATGAAGAGCTGATGGTTTTAGCTCTTGCTGTTAGTGATCCAGTGGTAATTCAACCAAAACCACTAATAGCTATTGCTATTGCATTGCCAATGACTAAAGCTAAGAAAGACACATATGGAGAGACTCTGCTTTCAACTAAGCGAGCTGTCTACTGAGAAATGCCGCTTGAGAGCTTCGGCCCGGCACCTGATGTCCTTTGGCTAGAATGTGTCAGCAATGAATGGCCACAGCTGACTTCAAGTCTAACATATGGTGGTAAAAGAGTTCACCTTACAGGCATGCTGGACACTGGCACAGATGTCACTGTAATTTCTCATGTGTTTTGGCCAAGTGCTTGGAATTTAGTGCCACCCATGGGCACTCTCACAGGAACTGGAGGACACTGTGAGTGCAAAGTGAATTCATGATTACTGTTACAGGTCCTGAAGGGAAGACAGTGATCATCCGTCCCTTCATGGTGCAGAGACTCATCACAGTATGGGGGAGAGACATACTGTCCCAGTGGGGAACCAAACAAAAGTGAATTTTTGATGGGTGCCATGGCAGTACCTGCCACTCTGAAGATCTCATGGAAAACTGACAACCCTGTTTGGGTGAGTCAGTGGCCTCTAACAGAGACAAAACTAAATGCCCTTAAAAAATTAGTAAATGAACAATTCCAAAAAGGTTACATCAAGCCCACAAATAGCGCTTGGAATTCCCCAGTGTTTGTCATTCACAAGAAAACTTCTGATTCCTGTAGATTACTCCACAACTTCAAAAAGATCAACAAAGTGATAGAAGATACGGGACCCCTGCAACCTGGACTTTCTTTCTCTTTCAATGATTCCAAGAGGCTGGACTCTTGTTGTCATCCACTTAAAAGACTCTTTTTCAACATTCCACAGCATCCAGAAGATGCTCCTTAATTTGCCTTTTTGGTTGCAGCCATCAATAGAGGACAACCACTGCAAAGATATCACTGGACAGTTTTACCACCAAGAGTAAAAAATTCTCCTACAATTTGTCAATATTTTGAGGCAGGAGCTTTGTCTCCAACCCAACAAAAACACCCATGGTCAAGGTATGGCGATTTACTCATTGCAGCACCAACTAAAAAGGAAATGAAACAGACTCAAGACAGCGTCATCACTGAAGTTCAAAACGCTGGATAAGAAATTTCTACATCAAAAATACAAGAAATCCCATCCTGAAAATATTTAGGGTGAAGGATGAAGAACGAACAATCAAGCCACAGAAAATACAGATCCAAAGCAGTGTCAAAACCTTGTTGAGAGACTGAACTAGAAACAAGTTTCAGAAGATGGCCTTGCAAAAAGAGCAGATATTTTTGAGAACTGTAACTGTGGAAGATGCATTGTAGCAAGTCCACGTGGGGTAAAATAAAAGGTGCTTGGTGTTAGAAGTATTAGCATCACGGTGTGGCAAAAACTAATAGGCTGAAAATATTTATACTGTATTTATCCAGGAAATAGGGTGGCTTCTAATAGAATGGCTTAAAGTTTTACATCTCTTATGTCTCACCATTATACCAGCACTCCTCCTGACAGGCCCACTCAGCACTTTGCACAGCACAACATATGGTTACATTTCAAGCCTATTCATTACATTCCTTGCTTAGGAGTGGTTATACAAATTGCTTCTCAGAAGTCTTTAATATCATTAGCATACGTGACGGCAGGTTCAGTGTACTCTGCTGGTGCCACAGAGGAAGGCTCCGAGTCTCACGCTGGGGTCATTCCCATGAAGGCCGACAGTCTGATTCACCTGCACTTACCAGCTTTCTTTGTGAAGCATGCGCAGTCCTTCGTTGCCTGGTTCAGTGGTTTCAACACATTCTGTTCCTCTTATCTTAGCATAGTGCATTCTGTTTCTCTTTTCATCAAATGGCAAAAATGCATCTTGCTTCTTTGGCTTCTGCTTAATATTTGCTGACCATTAATACTTAAATCATGCATACAGGAGTTACATCTTCATGAGCTTCTTTCACCGCAGGCTCTGCTCCAGGCTCCTGTGGCCCCGAGCCGGGTGCCGATGGAGCCCCGGCCCAGCTGGGCTGCGAGGCGGGGGCGGCACCGCGGCTCCGCGGGCAGCAGCCGGTCCGCTGCCCCCTCCAGAGCCCGGCACCGGCGGCTGCTGCCCGCCTGGCAGGGCTCTGCGGGCAGGGGAGGCCAGTGCTGGCCGCACTTATGCAGCGCCCGGCCAAGGGGCTGAGCCTGCACCAAGCGCACCCTCCAGGCGCTCTCTCCAGCTGGAAGGGGACAGGAGCCGAGCGGCCGAGGCACGTGCGCCACGCCCTGCAGTGCCTGGACAGCCCACAGGAGTCCCTGCGACACGCGGCCATCAGGTTCCTCGGTGAGCCACGAGCCCGGGCTGCCCTTCCCCGCCCCGCCGCAGCTCGGCCCCGGCCCCGGCTGCTCCCCCGGCAGCTCCGTCCGTCCGTGCCCGGCGCCGTGGATCTCCCGCAACCCTCGGCGCTGCTGCCGCCCTCTCGCAGCCGTGCCCTGGGGCGGCAGCATGCGGCAAGGGCCCGGCCCGAGCCCTGCCGGGGCCAGGAGGGCGTGTGGCCGCAGGGCCGGCAGCGCCGCTGGCAGGGAGCTGTGCCGCTGGCGCCGTGACAGGCTCCGTGTTCTCAGGGATGGCCCGGGCGGCACCTCGGGGGCCACAAGCGACAGCTGCGGCACATCAGTCAGGGTGAGTGAGGGCAGAGGGCTGCCAGCCCCGGCTGCCGGGGGGGAGCTGCAATCCCTGCCCCGGCGCCAAGGGCTCTGCTCCCTGGGCGGAGCAGGCCTGGCGTGGCCAGAGCACACGCACCCATTTCAGGCCCACGTGGGCCAATAGTGTCCGCTAGCTTCGGGCTGATCCCCTTGCTCCCCGCTCCCTCCTGGCCGTGGCCAGAGGCGGCTGGCACGGCCCTGGCACGGGGGTCTCCTGGGGTCCCCGCAGATCCGGGATCTGCCCGTGGCTCTGTTACCCTCTCTGGCAGCCCTTGAAGACAAGGCAGAGGACATCAGGCCTTCCAGCAGGAGCCTGGCTCTCGAAACAGCCTTTGTCCTCCGCGCTGTGGAGAGAGCTCCGGGCTCCTTCTTGCAGAAGCTGCAAGATCAATTTTGCAAGGCACGCAAGAAACGGCCTTGCCTGTGGAGCCACAGCTGGCTGTGCTGCTGGAGCTCTGAGGAGAGCTGACTTGAGAGGCTCTCTGTCTGCTGGGGCCATCTGAGCCAGGGGGGATTTGTCTTTTCTTTAAGATTGGTTTTTTCCTTCTTTTTAGTTGTTCTTTAGGATAGACATATAGAATGTGTTCTAATACCCAGACTCCCAGGAGCTTTCTGTGGTGCCCAGCATCTGCAGGGCACGGGGGAAGAGGGGAAAACGAGTCCCCATGCCAAGCAAGCTGCCCAGGCGTGCAGTGGGGAAGGGGAAATGGCCAGAAGCCCCTTGGCCTTTGGTGCTTCTGCCGAAGCCTTTCTGCTGAGGACAGCGCGGCTGGGCAGAGGCCGCAGCTGCGGGGATCCCTGGCGGCCTGGTGCCTGGAGATGGCCACAAGCCCTCCTGCCCAGCCAGGAAGGGCCACCTGTGTCCTCCTGCCCGTGTGTTGCTGGCTGCATTGCTGAGGGCTCCGAGGTGCCTCTTGACCTGGCTCCTCTGGAGCTCCCTCGGGGCTGCGCCGCTGCCGGGCAGGTTGGCCGGGCTGGGGGAGACCCTGAGGGGACGGCGGGGCAGTGGGAGGCCGTGAAGGGATGAGGCGCTGCGGAGGCCCTGACGGGATAAGGTGGTGGGAAGGCACGAGGGCCCTGTGGGGGGGGAGAGGCTGGCACGAGGCTCCAAGGGGACAGGAGGCCCCTGCGGGGCCCGGCTGGTGGGAAGCCCTGAGCAATTGGGTGAAGAGAAGAGATTGCGAGAGAAGAATTGGATGAAGAGAGCATTTTAAGCAGACACTGTTTTGAGAGGCCTGCTTGCACAACCCTGCATGCGTGCCTGCTCACAGAGATGTGCTAGCAGAGATGTGCTGCCCTTGGAACAGACAACGTGGAGACACCTGCCAGGATGTGCCCAGGGATGTGAAGCAGGATGTTGTGAGGATAAGGAAAGAAGAGATGGGGCAAGATGTTCTACTGATACTTTTGCCAAGATATGCTACGTGACTAAATCTGTGTTAGCTTTTTGCTTTGTATCCAATCCAATATATTCCTACGTCGCTGAACCCTGCATTACCATATAAATGTACCCTCAGATTTGCAATAAACTGAGCACTGATCGTTACCTCCATGAGGATTGAACTGTGACTCTGAGGGCTCCTGTCTCCCTCTTTCACCCCCCCCATTCCCACCCCCCCCCCACCCCATCGTCTCTCTCTGTCTTTAGTCCGAGGCCATAAGCACCCCCCAGGCTGCCGCCTTGTTCCTGACAGCCGGCTGGCTGCTCTGGCGCTTCCCCAGAGAGTCTCCCACGCCTGGGGCAGAAGCCCTGGAGGCTGGGCCTCAGCAGGAGGGTGGGCTCACCCCCGAGGCGCCCAGACTGGGCTGGCTGGAGACCAGGAGGGCAAGGGGGCCCTGCCAGGGCACGGTCACTGGGTGCCGCCAGGGCAGTGGGCAGAGCAGGGCTGGCGGCCAGCCCCGGGCCCCCGCGGCTGCCCAGGCCATGGTGCTGAGGATGAGGCCCTCCTGACAGAGAGCTCTGGGCCCGCAGAGCTTCTGCCTCCGTGGGGAGGGCAGCGATGTCTCCTCGAGCAGGGCTGCTGAGTCGCTGCTGCCACAGCAGCAGCTCTGGACACCACCGAAACAGCACCAGAGCGCGCACAGGAACAGCAGCACCCCCAGCGCTGGCACCCGCTCAGCGAGGCGTCTGCACCGGCCCCCATTCCAAAGGGGGCCATTCTGTGGGCACCACTGCACATGGTTTAGCAGAAGGCTTCAGCAGAATTGGCCACAATGGCTTTCTCTTGCCTTGCCAGCCTCACGGCAACACTTGGCAGCTGCAGCTGCAGCCTGTGCCCCTGACTGACTACAATGTCTGTGCTTGATGGCAGACTCACCTTCCACTGGCAGGCATCCCCAGGCAGCAGCATTGCTGCCATTGTGAGAGGGACACGAGCCCTGCGCTGCAGCTGCCATCCCTCTCCTTCATGCAGGCACCTTAAAGACACTGGTATGAGCTTCCAAAGTAAATCATGGACTGTGTTGGAACAAAGGAAGCAGCCGCAGGTGCTGAAGAAAGGCAGCAACTTGTGGCCAACATTCAGGGCTGGAGGGAAGTACTTTGGTATCCGCTGAGGACACGGCTCGCTTCACAAGCTCAGGCTTTCCTGCTAGAAGATCCTGCTTTGCTCTTGCTGGAGGCCATTCCCTACCAATGCATGGGCTTTTGTTGTTTCTGGATCAAGTCTGGTGGACCTGTGGGCAGCAAGTCTGTCCCGTGCGCATCTGACAGCAGAAAAGAGCAGGACATGGCTGCTTCCAGCACTTGTCTTGGCTGCTCCTTCAGGGGGCTGGCACCATCATCAGAGACACAGAACAGCTTCTCCTCCCAGAGTTATCCCTATCCTCTGCACTTCCCCAGGTGTCTGCCTTGATGTTCACCAGGGCCCTCCCTGTTTGTGGCCATCCATTGCCCTGCTCAGCAGACAGCCAGTTGTGTTTGCACTTGAGCTGGCACAGGAAGACACACAGCAAGTGGAGTGTTGAATAGCAGAGGCTGGCCCAATTCTTTTTCTTTCAGAATGCAGGAAAGACAGAAAAGCACAAGGAAACATACCAGTGTTTTGGTCGAGTCTCTTTGTCCTGTGAAATTCAGTAGCCGTTGTTGTTTCTGTGCTGCTGCTAATCCCTTCCATGAAAAAATCATTCCAGGAAGGAGCCACATCATCTGGCACATACCAAGTGTTGCCACCACTTGCTTCAGGTGCCCCTACCAAGAGCCCCTGTAGGATGGAGCACAGCCCCCAGTGCACATTGGCTTTGGCTGCCCTCTGGCAGAGAAGCCCTCTCGAGGCACAGGTCTCCGGGGCAGGCGATGGGCACCAGCGCTGCCAGGGCTCGGGGGCACTCTGCTTTGGCAGGGACTCTGCCACACCTGCTGATGTCGGTGCCCCCCGGGCCCCAGGGCTCAGAGCGGCATGCGTGCCCTGGCCCACACGTTCCTGGTCTCTGTCACACGGCCACTCTTAGCACCAGCGTCACTGAGTCCTGTTCAGGCTAGGTCTTTGCCTTTCAGAGTCACCGTGCATTGGCATGTGGGGCGCTGATATGTAAC